>NW_021203721.1:0-1005 GCF_002162155.2 Triticum dicoccoides
TTATAAGACAGTAATATTTTTTTAAAAAATATCATCAAACAGTAATGCCGGTGGAGCGGGGGAGGGTGCGGGGGGTCGGTGGCGGCGGTTGAGTAGGGGAGGGGTGCGGGGGGTCGGCGGCGGCGGTTGAGTAGGGGAATCGAGGGTGCGGGGGGTGCTCGGCGGCGAGGGGGACCGGATCTGGCGAGGTGGGATAGCGATCGAGATGGAGGGGGATCGAGATCGAGTGTCCATGAAATTTAAAAATATTCATGATAGTTCAAAAAGTGCCCATGAAATACAATCGAGAAATGAAGGCTGCGATTTAAATACAATCGATCTTAGCTAGCTATCTGTTAACAATCTTCTTGCCCTTCTTTTTCGCAAATGGAGTTCTTCTGTGGAACGGACGTCCTTTAGGTAGGGTGGTCCTACTTCTTCTTGTGGTGTATGCTGCTACTTCATCATCGTCGTCATGTTCGATCCTCGGGTCGCCGTACTTGTCGAAGTCTTGCTCATTGGCTACTCCATCCATTCGATGATCTTCCTTTTGCCTCTCCTCATGACAACACGACTGGGCTTTGGCGGGTCAGTAATGAAGAAGCATTGGTCCACTTGGGAAGCCAGTACCCATGGCTCATTTTTCGCGGTGACGTTTGCGCCCGCGGTCTTGGATTTGGCTTCGGGTATAACCATGGTGGTGAAATATCGGTCTTCTTTTATGACGTTCTTGGCCCATCTGACACGGAACATCGGGACCTTCTCTCCAGCGTAGCTCAGCTCCCAGATCTCCTCGATCCTTCCGTAGTATCTGTCCTTGTCGTTACCGGTGTAGGATTCCATCGTTACCCCGGAGTTCTGATAACCATCGCTCTTCATGTCCTTGGCCTCGGTGTAGAATGTGTAGCCGTTGATATCGTACGCCTCATAGGTCATCAGGTTGTGCTCGGCGCCCTGTGACAAGGCGAATATGAGTTGTTCTTCCGCGGAAGAATCCTCATGTAAAGGGTACGACAGAAGCTTCTG
>NW_021203722.1:0-1185 GCF_002162155.2 Triticum dicoccoides
GCATTAGTTAACCCAAAAGGCATGACTAACCACTCATATAATCCAAACTTAGTTTTAAATGCTGTTTTCCATTCATCTCCCAATTTCATACGAATTTGATGGTAGCCACTACGCACATCAACTTTGGAGAATATTGTAGAGCCACTCAATTCATCAAGCATATCATCTAGCCTAGGAATAGGATGACGATAACGAATAGTAATATTATTAATGCCTCTACAATCAACACACATACGTGATGTACCATCCTTTTTCGGCACTAGAATAATAGGAACAGCACAAGGACTAAGGGATTCGCGTATATAACCTTTGTCGAGAAGCTCTTGTACTTGACGCATAATCTCCTTCGTCTCCTCTGGATTGGTACGGTATGGTGCACGGTTTGGCAGTGAAGCACCGGGAATTAAGTCAATCTGATGCTCAATCCCTCGAATAGGCAGTAATCCCGGTGGCACATCTTGTGGAAAGACGTCAGCGAACTCCTGCAAAATGTTAGTGACAGCAGGAGGCAAAGAGGAAGGCACGTCCTCGAATGAAAATAATGCCTCTTTGCACACAAAAGCATAGCAAACAGATTTGCTGAAATCTAGCTCATCAATATCAGATTTGGTGGCAAATAAACATGCACTTTTCAATTTAATTTCAGAAGCAACACTAGGTGGTTTATGATTAGGTTTCATTTGTTGCTCAAATTCTTTTGCCACAATCTGATTTTCACTCTTATTCTTCTCCTGTTTTGCTTTATTAGCTCTATGAATATCATCTTTCAAAATAGAATCAGGAGTCATAGGAAGCAAAGTAATATTTTTATCCTTATGAACAAGAGTATACTGATTGTTTCTACCATGGTGTACAGAATTTTTATCAAATTGCCATGGTCTACCAAGTAATAAGGAACATGCTTGCATAGGTACCACATCACAATCAACATAATCAGCATATGTAGAGATACTAAAATGCACACGAACAGTACGTGTTACCTTAACCTTGCCGCTGTTGTTGAACCATTGGATGTAGTAAGGATGTGGATGTGGTCTTGTGGTGAGAGAAAGCTTCTCCACCATCTCCATGCTAGCCAAGTTGTTGCAGCTCCCTCCGTCTATGATGACGCGCACAGAACGTTCCTTCACAACTCCCTTGGTATGGAACAAATTGTGCCTCTGATTTTGCTCAGCTTGTGTGACC
>NW_021203723.1:0-1841 GCF_002162155.2 Triticum dicoccoides
GAATGTCGTCTGATATTGGTAACTCAAAAAACGGGGCTTTCAAATATTTAAAGGACCGTTTATGGAGCAAGGTACATGGCTGGATTGCAAACACTATGTCAACAACGGGTAAAGAAGTCATGATCAAAGCTATAGCTCAGGCAGTGTCGGTTTATTCTATGTCCTGCTTCAAACTCCCCAGAGGTCTTTGTGAACACCTTAATATGTTGATAAAGAAGTTCTGGTGGGGGGGAGGCAAAGAGGGGAAGCGCAAACCTCATTGGGTCTCCTGGCAGACTATGACTCAACCAAAAGGTATGGGGGGCTTAGGGTTCAAGGATTTCGAGTTGTTTAATCCTGCTATGCTTCCGAGGCAAGCCTGGAGGTTACTACAGAACCCGGAGACATTGAGTGCACAACTGTTGAAAAGCATATATTTTCCAAATTCTGGTATTTTGCAAGCTAGCCTCGGTTTTTTTGTAAAATGTCATCGCGACATGTTTTTCAGGACGGAGGGAGTATATAAGTGTACTACTACTTGAGAGTGATTAAGTAGTAACAACAAGTTGTTGTGTCAAAGCATTTGTTGATTGCCTTAATTCATATTTTCCTTTTGGTTGGTCATGCATGAGCATCACTCCCTTTCCCATGTTGTATGGTCATGTCATTAATTGAGCGACCAATGACTTATTTAATTATTAAAAAGTACTTAATTATTTCTAATTTGGAGTATGTACAATAGTGTATAGATATATGCAAACGGTTTGAATAGAATCTTAGGGTGTCTTGCGCTCAGAAATTGCCATACAATCAGTTTTGGTTGTTTCTTAATTAGTAGCTGCTAGGCCATTTTTATATGATTTGACAATTTCCTGTTGGTTGGTCATGCATGAGGTTCACTCCCTTTCACATGTTGTCTGGCCATGTAATTAATGGAGTGAGCAATGACTTACCTAACTATTAAAAATACACTTAACTATTTCAATTTTGGTGTATGTACATTAGTATATAGATATATGAAAACAGTTTGAATAGAATCTTACGGTGTCTTGTGCTCAGAAATTGTCATACAATCAGCAGGTTGTTTCTTAATTAGTAGCTGCTAGGTCAATTTTCTATGATTGATATTTCCTTTTCGGTTGGTCATGCATGAGCTTCACTTCCTGTCACATGTTGTCTTGTCAATCGAGAGACCAATGTCTTGTAAATATCTAGGAACATTTAATTATCTCAAATTTGGTGTACGTACATTAGTATATAGATATGGAAACGGTTTGAATAGAATATTATGGTGTCTTGGGCGAATTGCCATTCAATCAACTTGTTGTTCTTAATTGAGCATCTCCAGCCGTCCCCCCCTAGAAAAAAGCGTTGCTTGGGGTTGAACCGGCGATATTTTCGGCATGGGGGTGATCGACTTCCCAGCCGCCACCCTCAGGTCGTCTCCAAACGGTCTTTTATAAGTTTTTTTAAAACATAATTAGGCAAATTTCGGAAAACACGATATACATTCGGCGATATTTAGGCGGTTCACAGTTTTGTTACATATAGAAACATAATAATAAGTCTACTAAAAAGAAGAAGAAAAACGGCCGCGCCTACAGGCTGAAGAACTCGCTGAACACGCCAAAGTCGACGCCGTCATTGTCCTTCTTCTCCCCCTTCACGCAACCGTCCCTGGTCGACCCCTGCCCGGGGTCCCCCTGGCGGATTGGTTTGGCCGGCGACGGCACCTCGTCGTCGCGCCTACAGGCTGAAGAACTCGTTGAACACGCCAAAGTCGACGCCGTCGATGTCCTTCTTCTCCCCCTTCACGCGACCGTCCCTGGTCGACCCCTGCCCGGGGTCCCCCTGGCGGATTG
>NW_021203724.1:0-1387 GCF_002162155.2 Triticum dicoccoides
GCCCATGAAAAGGGCATATCTTGAGATCCCTTCTCTGGCAAAGACCTCCTTTCTTCAGAGGTGCATGACATGGTAGGATCTCAACTGGCTCTTCTTTATAAATAGAATGGTGAACATTTAACTCTGCAATCTTTGCAGCAGGTATAACAGCATCATTATCCATCCTCCCCCAATGGCTCTCGAGCTCAAGCCCCCTCTGGTTTACATGTGCATCCATATTTGAACCCCACCGGTCCAAGACAGAGCTCCATGATACCAAAGGGGCTTCAGTAAGGAGCTTTTTTCTCTCTGGATCCATCTCCTGAGATCTATTACCGCCATTTGGCAAGTCACCATTACCTCCATTCACCATCCTCTTTCCCTTCCTATTGTCCTTGTTGGAACCTGCAACATCTACAGTGCTATCAACTCTAGGAGGACTAGGAACTTCAATCTTTCCCTCCACCCAATCCTCTTCATCTTCCTCCTGAACATCCTTCTTCCTACGAACATTATCAAGATCGAGACCAAGCTCATTGCACTGGCCTCTTACAGCACGTATTTCATTCTTAACATCAATGAATTCCTTCAATGCAGAATCTCTGAACCGATTATCTGCAAGATTGACCCTAACAAGCACAGATATCCAATCCTGAATGGTGCTGAAATGCTTCGATATAAGGAGCCGGTACGCCTCCCTCAACGCATCAAAAACTGCCTCGTTTTCCTGAGTTTCAGGCACCCACTGCCCAGCCATCAATGATGCTGTCCTGATACTCCGCATTGCCATTGAAGCAATCTCCTCCTCCTCTTCCTCATCTGCATAACGCTCGAATTTCTCATACTCAGCCCGGATGATGCCCAGCCCGTTGCGGATCTCTTCGATGGTGGACCGGATTTCAGCCTTTATGGATCCAATCGTGGACCGCAACTGTTCGACCTTGGCAGTCAAGATCTCCTGCGTGCGTGCCTCCCGCGCGGCACGGGCCTCGACGGCCGCGCGGAGACCGGGGAACTGGATGCGCGCGGACGACTTGAGGTAGTCGACTGCGAGACGGAGCTGGCGGTAGTGCACGCCGAAGAGGTGGTGCCAGCGCTCGAGCGCCTGGATGGCGGCCTTTCGGAGCGTGGCCGCGGAGGCTGCCGGCGGGGGGAGCTGCTCGTTGGTGCGGAAGCCGACGGCCAGCGGGACGAATCCGTCCAGCCCGTCAGCGAGGAGGGAGCGGAAGAGCTTGGAGCGCATGAAGAGCTCGTCCACGATGCTGAAGGCCAGGAGCCGCACCTGCGCACGCACGCACAAAGGGGGGAATTTTAACATCAGCCCGGCCGCCAAGGGTCTAGGGGCGGGGGAACTGGAGATCCGGGGGGAGGGGCTTACGCACGTGGGAGTGGGGCTTGGCCATGAGGG
>NW_021203725.1:0-13719 GCF_002162155.2 Triticum dicoccoides
CGAGGCTGCGCGGCGGCGCGGGCTGGCGGCGCCCGCCCGGCCCAGATCTGGGCCTGGGCGGGCCGGTGCCTGGCGTGGCGTTGGCGTGGCCATCAGGAAGCGGTGGCGAGCGGCGATGATCGGCGGGGGCTGGTGGCATCGACGCCAGCCTGCTGCAGCATGGCCGGCGGGGCTTAGCGGGCCCATTTCTGGCCTGGCCGGGCCAGGGGTGGCCTGGTATGCCCCACTGCCGTGTCCGGACGGCTACCGTGACGGTGTCGGAGGCGCGAGCCTCCCGCACGACGGTGGTGGAGGTGGTTCCCTCCCGCTCGGCCTCGGTGCTGCTTCTCCCGTCGCTTGGATCTTCTCTCCGGTCTTCTTGGCCTCGTGATGGTGCTCGCAGCAAGACGGCGTTGGTGGCGGCGCAACCGTGATGGCGCATGGTTGGGCGGTGGTTTGGCTGGTCGGCTCCGATTGGCCGGTGGGGTTTGGCGTGCGGGAGAAATCCTTGCCGGTTTGTCCGGCTCCGATGCGGTGACACCGGCAGGTGCCACTATCCCTTCTTGGAGGGTGTCGGGAGTACCTATCCCCCACCTCCCTCCGCGTACTGGGGGAAACCCTAGGACTTGTCCGGGCAGCAGCGTCGTCGGCGTCGCATCCCTTCTTGGAGGTGCTGCTTAGTTCGCGGTAGATCGGAGCCTCGGGCTATGGTAGTTTGTATCCGGAGGACGCAGCGGTCGTGGGTCTGTCGCGCTTTGTCGAGCTGCCGTTGTTGGCATTTATTTCTTTTTCTTTTTCTTTGGGCTTGATGTGCTGCTCGCCCCAACATTGCAATATGTATCATGGTGGTTTGTTTTGGAATACAAAGTGGGGAAAACCCTTTTTCGGTAAGTACATTCCCAGTCACCAAATGAAGAATCTGTGGCCGCCTGAGTGTGGTTTCCCAGCTCCTTAATATCCATTAAGCATTCATCTGATCATTCGTGCATCGCATTATTTCACTTACTCTGTGCGCCAATGTTTGGTGATGCAACTGCAAGATCCGTTGATGCCCAAGTTATTACTGGAAGCTAGAAAATGGCAGTTCATGGAGAAGATGCTGTAGGGATTTTAGACAGTGTTACTGGCACATGTATTAAAATGGGCGTTCTGTTTTGTGAGCTCTAAACCGGTGCCATACAGTTACCAATCATGTGCTCTGAGTGTTTCAAATCCAGCTAATATGACTTTACATATAGTGAATGCAACCATTGAAATCAATTTGTAACCAGTATGCCTTGTCTTCCCCAAAAAATTTCAGGAGGCATATGCACAAACGTTTGGATATTTATGGGTCCAGATTTTTCCGAGAGAGTGATGATAAATAGTACTTGTAAAATTGTGCATATTGTACGCAAAATATGCAAAAAAAAAAAGGAAGGCTATGTTGCATAATCATATACAGTATAAATCAGATTGGGCGTTTTTAGGAGAGTCCAACAAAATGGTGGGTTTGTTGTAAATGGTTACTTACTGAGTCATTTGGTCATTTAGGGTCGTATAGCTTCCAGTTTCTACAGCTTTCGGTCACAACTTATAAGATGCTGCAAAATGCAATCATGCAACAGTTCTTGATTTAAAGAGAATTGGAATCCTCCGATCAACCATGTCCTTCATTTAGTAATAGGCATGACATGGACCACTAGAGAGTGATTTTCAGCTACTTTGTCCTACAGTCCCAGGACTTTCTCGGTGCAAGCCATAGCTACCATCCTTATAAGTTGGGGGAGAGAAGTTAGGGTACGTATTTCTTCATAACACAACAAATACACAACTCACTTGTGAGTAGAAAGTGAAGGAAGATGCATATTGATGATGCTTATCTTGGTGTGTTTCCATTGGTGCCAAGCTAATATATTCACACAATGCAGTACAAGTTGCAAGATTAGGAGTAGGAGGCATCAGGGATCGCAAGGCTACAGCTCACATCCTTGTGGGCTCCTCGGTACCCAGTAGAAGTTGCGGTGCAGCTTCAGCGCCTCCTAAGCTAACTGCTCTTCCTACAGTTCGGCATCCTCCGGATCCACAGGGACACTCTGCTCTTTGCCATTAGTGGAAGTGCGGAACAGGAAGATGGGATCCGACGAGTTCAAGACGCACCACCTTGTCGCGTCGAACCACCGGATGAACACATCAAGCTATGATGACATGTTGCTTTGCAACATTAATCACCAACTGGAATCTGTCATGTTAGGCCTCTGGCACCACTTATTTACATTTTGGTAGCTAGTTTTACTTCCTGGACTGGTCTATGAGCTGATACGTATGCTTTGGCTTCATTCCAGTAATGGAGCCCGGGAGAGCAGCGATGTTACTCTAAAAAATTTTATCTATCTATGAGTGTTTGCCTACATATTTTTCAAAACTGGCACCTCTGAAACCCCATCCAGTACTTAATTACCAGCTACCACTTGTGGCCTGTGTGTACAGTGCCATTTTATTTAATTACAGATAGTTCATGAAAAATGTGAAGAGCATGCCAGATTTGTGCTACCGCCGTAATGATAAGAGATCTAATCTAGATGGTTGTGGTGTTTAACTTCGAGACCACAACAACGATAATTGCCGTATTGTTGAGTTGCATAACTGGAAGGGCCAGCCTCTCTTTGGTTCAAAGGATTTCCATAGGAATTTTAGATGATTTGTTTCTTAGAAATTTTTCTAATGCTTGTCTGGTTCGTAGAACCATGAACCATTATAACTAAATATACTTCTCTTAATATCTAACCATGCCACCATGCATTTGAAACTGCGTACTTCAAAAGGCAACCATGCATGCAACTTATATTGAATATGTTTATTCCAACTATGTGGATCTTAATTAGTAATCCAACAATATATTCATGTTCCGTATGACCAAATCTCATTTAAATATATTGTACATGCCTACCTTCCTTACAACATCATGTCGTTACTATATGTGAAGAACCACAACTTGTCCACAGTAAGCATGTTTGTTGGTTCAATCTTGATCCGCCTGCATATGCATCAGAGTGGACCGGACCGAACCGAGCAGCTTCGTGGTCCTGTTTTCAGGGACCGGACCAGTGGTGTCAAAGCATGGGCCGGACCGAGAGGACCGGACACGGCGAGGTGATAGTGACATGGCGTCGGCAACGATGGCAATTCACAACTACGGGTCCTGATCAAAGGGGGAAATGAAGGGAAAATATACGTTGACTCCATCGGTCTGATGAGGCTACGGAAGTAGTGACGGCGGGGTAATTGACGATGAACGGTGGTGCCTGGACTTGGAGCTGGAGGATGATGGCGACGACTTTGGGGTGAATCTGGCAGAGTTCTTGCGTGGGGAAGGAAACCTAAAGGTTGCCGACCTCCTAGACAAGGTTGTTCGTTGCGGGGAGGCCGTGGCCGTGCATGCTCTGCTAGTGGTCTGCCTACACCCAGCTGTGCGTGCGCTGGCGCTCCATCTCGAACGTAAGGTGTCACCAGGGAGGAAGGGGAAGGAGATGGTCGATGGCAGCGACGAGATGGGAGGCAGGGAAGGGGAGGAAGTGGCCAGCGGCGGTACCGGGATTGAGCGAGCGAACGAAGAAAGTGTGCTCGTGCGTGTGTTGGGCCTTTTCTCGGTCTGACCGAGCAGACTGGTTAAAGTCCGGATTGGACCGACGTTTTCTCGGACCAATCGATTTTTTTTACTAGGACAGGACTGTGCGGTCCGGTCCATAACGGGCCATGAGCCGGGCCAAAATCCCGCTCGACACATCCAGCCTGACATATGCGGGAGCAACTAGTTAACGAGCGCTCTTTCGGCAGCATCGCAACGATCTGCGCCACTTGGCGCGCTCTCAGTCATTCGCCACGTGTCGCGCTCTGGACGCTCCTTCCGGATTTTGTTTTTTTATTTTTCCGCACGCCTTTTCGACTTTTTAAATGGTTTTTTTTAGGTTTTTTTGACGTTTTGGTTTTCCACCGGTCTTCCTTAGCTTCTCGATAAAAAAATCGAAAAAAATTACGCGAAAAAACGCGTTTTCTTCTTTTTCACGAAAGTCACGGTTTTTTTTTCGCGAGAGGCACGGTTGTGCTTTAGCGAGAGTTACGGCCGTGCCTTTCGGAAACGAAAAAAACATGTTTTCTTTCTTTTTCTTCCGCGAGAGTCACGGTTTTGCTTCGGCGAGAGGCACGGTTGTGCTTTCGCGAGAGTCACGGCCGTGCCTCTCGGAAAGGGAAAAACAAAACGCGTTTTCTGTTTTTTTTCTTTCACGAGAGTCACGGTTTTGCTTCCGCGAGAGGCACAGTTGTGCTTTCGCGAAAGTCACGGCCGTGCCTCTCAGAAAGGGCAAAAAATATGTGTTTTCTATTTTTTTTTCTTTCGCGAGAGTCGCGGTTTTGCTTCCGCGGGAGGCATAGTTGTGCTTTCGCGAGAGTCACGGCCGTGCTTCTCGGAAACGGAAAAAACGCATTTTCTGTTTTTTTTTCTTCCACGAGAGTCATGGTTTTGCTTTCACGAGAGGCACGGGTGTGATTTCTTTCGGAAAGGGAAAAACCATGCTCCCGGTTCGGTTTTTTCGCCTATTTTTTTCGTGAAAAATAAAGTTCGTCAAAACCTATCAACATGGGATTTAGTTTTAAAGATCTCGACGCAAGGAATTCAATGGTGAAAACGGTTCGAGATTTGGACGCACGGTTTAAAAGATGGGTGTGTCTAGGGCACATCTAGATGTGCCCTAGTTATTGCACATCTAAGTCAGTGAATCAAGCATAAAGAGAAAAAGTAAAAGAGAAAGAAAATATTCACACGAATCTTAATGTAAGATCAATGACATATGACTTAGATGTGCAATACTTATGGCACATCTAGATGTGCTTTAGCAAAACTGTTAAAAGATAAAACGTTTTGAATAAACAGATCTACGAAAAAAAAGAAAACTTTTAGGTTGCGACAAGTGACGCGCTGCATGTGTGTCACTTATCGCGACCTGAAAAAGTGAAGTGTTCTTTACAACGAGTATTTTTTAATTAGTGATTTGGGATATATACATGGTGTTATGGTGGCAGCAGGATGAGGATGTGACGGCTGTCAAGCAGGGCAGATCCTATTTTGACGCTCATGAGTGTCAAATTGTCGTGGCTTCGTTGAGGCGCGCCTCAGCTTGGGCTGGCCCACGTATGGAATCATGTGTTATTTGTTCCCTGTTGCTTCTGTTTCATCTATTTTTCTAGTTTTTCTTCTCTGTTTTTTTGCTTCCGATTTTTTTCAATGTTTTCCTGTTTTTCGATGGTTTTTTCTGGTATTTTTGGGTTCCTTTTTCCTTTTGTTACTTCTCTTTTTCGTTATTTTTCTTTTATGTTTTTCCTCTATTCTTTGTCTGACATATAAAAAGTTCAGCGCCTATTACATAAATGTTCATTAGAAAATGTTAATCTTATATTATGGAAACTTGAACATGCATTATAAATGTTCATTGTGTATAAAAATGTTCAACATATTTAGAAAGTGTTCAATTTGTGTTCAAAATGTGTTCACCGTATATTACAAAAAAGTTCACTGTATTTAAAAATATTCGTGGTATATTACAAAAATGTTCCGAATGCATTATCAAAATGTTCATTGTATATTAAGAAAATGTTCAACGTATATTACAAATGTTCAGTGTGTACTTTAAAATGTTCGAAGAAAAAACCGACTGAAAAAACAGTCCGATGCAGGAGTAGTAAATTTAATGCTACAGTACGGATAGCTACAGTAAATCCGGGCGCTACAGAACATCTTCCACTCGCTAAAGTGTCATTCTGTTGTCTTTTCTGTTCAAATGGGCCGGCCGAGTTTGCATGCTCTTTCCGAAGCCACCTCAACTTGACCGCCGCCCGCATCCTATATAGGAGGTTTCACGATTCTCAAAAAAAAAGGAGGTTTCATCATTTTTTCCAAAAAATAAAATAAAAATGGCAGGTCTCATCAAGCAGCACGTCAACCTTTAGCAAATTTCCTGTAATTTAGGTTGGTAATTTCAAACATTTGTGGAAGGAGATAGTTGGTCTAGAGTATAGCTTTGATAATTTCATAATCCTCTATCCTGCTATGCCAAGACAAGGAAACGGGTAATGCTATCTACAGCCAGGTGTTTCTTGATGTCTATTGCCAGACATTTATGAAATACGTTTTCTTGTATTGATATTCTCTTTATTTGGTTTTTAGGAATGATTGTCGTGTCTTTGTCATGAAATGTGTGAAAATCTGGATCCCTAGAGTTGTTGTTGATGATTATTTCTCAAGAGTCAACATTCCAAATATAAAGATACAATATGCGAATCAGCTGTTCTTCAGTTCAAAGAATACCGCTGATAAGTCTCTGGTAACGCATTTCTTTGGAGAGGTAATCCTCTTGGTTTTTCTTTTTGCCACTTCCGTGTTCCAGCTATGTCTGGCTGATGTTTAGTGGTGCTCTGTTCTGTTCTTTTCTGCAGGGCAAATTTCATCGTGTCAAAAAGAGTGTGACTTCAGAGTCCAATGCATCTTAGTAACCAGGACAGAGGAGAAATAGATATTGTTTCAGAGACGAACGTGTCTCAATAACCAAGACAAAGGAGAAGTAGAATACTAGGGCCATGCCCGCTGGTTGCTACAGAAAATTGTGTTTAGGTTTTCATTGATGGTTTGAACCAAATTAGGTGCATGTCATCTATTGTTATGGTGCCGTAAGCATCGGCGAGAAACAAGAAATGACATGCATTTAGATTGAAGATTAGTGCAGCAAAGTACATTTCCAATCCGAATGAAGCACCTGTGGACAGTGGCGGATCCAGGATTGGAGCAAGCCCGGGGCCTAAATTTTTTTTTCAGCGCGAGAGAAAAACTTAACGTCCATCAAGCTATAGCTACCTCAAATATGGCTGAATTGCCCCAAAAATTTAAAATCAATTCTTAGAGATACAACAAAATAGATAAAAAGATGACAAAAACTACGAACAATACGTGCAGTAAAAAGAATACCAAATCAATGGCTTGCTTCATCAGAGTCTTCCATAACTTGATCAACAGTGGAAGAAGAGCCAACACCTTAGAGAAATCAAAAGCAAACTTTCATAAGAGAAGACATAAACATCAAGTGAAACAACTAACATTGTACAAAGTTGAAAACTTACTACTATGAGGAGGTAGAATTCCTTTGCGAGATTTATAGGATTGAAAGCGATATATAATAGCATCATCATCAACCTTTACAAATATTTCTCGCTCAATATTGCACACTTCTGTTGTGGCCACGGATGAAAAATATGAGCACAATTGGTTTGGTGCCAAAAATTGGCAAGCCAAAATTTGGCTACTACTTGGTTGGTTGTCGAGTTAGCTTGCCTATCTCACATAAAATTGCCAATAGTTGGCAAGTCTTGGTATTACCAATATTTGGCAATGCCAACATTTGGCTAGCCAAATTTTGACAGCAAACCATTCATGCTCTATCTCTTCATCTTTTATTTCTATAAAACGAAATGGAATTGATAGTAACTGTGGCAACAACAACATTCACATTCGAATACAATTCAAGTAAATTGAATGTTTGATAATCACTACTAGTAGCAAATCCAAACATTACAGCAGTCTAGCCGACCAAAAATGTTCAGAATACAACAAGTTATAGTCTTGGTGTACCCAGCCACTTATCCTGGGCAGCAGAGAGCAGACGGCGTGTGCCAGTCCTGCGTGTGGCGGAGAGCAGGAGCTAGCACAGCGGCGAGGCGGCGAGCTGGGCTGCGCGAGCGGCGGAGCAGGGCAGCAGGCGAGCAGGGGACGGCCGGACGCACGGCGGGGCGAGTAGCGGAGCAGGCCAGGCGGACGAGCGGCGGAGGGCGCGGGCGAGCGGCAGAGTCACCGGTGGCCGTCACGAGCGGCGGAGGGCACGGGCGAACGGCGGAGTCACCGGCGGCCGTCACGAGCGGCGGAGGGCGCAGGCAAGCAGTGGACGGGCGACGAGGAGTCGGGGCGTGACTGGTCTGCGCGTCGAGGGCGAGCTGGGCTGCCTGCGCGAGTGTGAAGATGGACAACCTGGGCCCTGGCTGTGTTTTGGGCTAAGCCCCGGGCCCATTCAGAAAACATGGCTAGGTAATAACTACAAAAAAGCCACGCCCCGGGCTTGGGCCCAAGGGGCCTGGGGCCCAAATCCCCAATGTTTGGTGATGCAACTGCATGATCCGATGCCCAAGTTATTACTGGGAGCTAGAAAATGGCAGTTCATGGAGAAGATGCTGTAGGGATTTTAGACGTGTCACCGGACATGTATTATCCATTCTCCTTCCATTAAAATGGGTGTTCTGTTTTGTGGGATACACTTACCAATCATGTGTACTGAGTGATTTAAATCTAGTGAATATGACTTTAAACATGGTGAATCCAACCATTGAAATCAATTTGTGACACCCGCAAAAAAAAAAATTCAATTTGTGACGAGTATGCCTTGTTTTCCACAAATTTTGGGGAGGCATGCACAAGCGTTTGGATATTTACGGGTTCAGATTTTTCCTGAGAGAGTGACAATAAATTTTATACTTGGAAAGTTGGGTATATTATATGCAAACAAGGAAGGCTACCTCGCATAATCATAGATAAATCCGATTGGGCGTTTTTAGAAGAATCCAGCTAAATGGTGGGTTTTGTTGTAAATGGTTACTTAGTGAGTCCTTTGGCCATAGGGATCCTACAGTCTCCAGTTTCTACATTTTTCGGCTATAGCTTATATGATGCTACAACCATGTAAAAGTTTTTGACTTAATGAGAATCAAAATTCTCTGATCAACCATGTCCTTCATTTATTTGATAGTAGTCGTGACATGGACCTATATATATCTGCACTTTCTCAAGATACTACTACTAGCTAGTAAGGTGGGTCGACCACTAGAGAGTGATTTCGGCTACTTTGTCCCACAGTCCCAGGACTTTGCTCAATGCAAGCCATAGCTACCCTCCTTATAAGTTGGAGGAGAGAAGCTAGGATGCGTATTTCTTCATAACAAAGCAAATACACAACTCACTTGTGAGTAGGAAGTGAAAGAAGATGTGTATGGACGATGCTTATCTTGATATGTTCACATTGGTGTGCCGCGCTAATATGTTCACGCAATGCGGCGGTACAAGTTGCAAGATTAGGAGTAGGAGGCATCAGGGATGGCAAGGCTACGATAAAGGCCTTTGTGGCATGATCGTCATCCAGTAGACGCTCCAGTGCAACTTCGATCGGCACCTCCCAAGCTAACAGCTCCCCATAGAAGTCAGCCTTCGGATCCACGGGGACACGCTCTCTTTGCCGTTAGTGAAAGTGCGGAACGGGAGGATAGTGTCCGAGCCCGATGAGTTCAAGACGTCAAGGTAAATAGTTTTCGCGTCAAACCACGGAATGACCACACTAAACTCTGATGACATGGCGCTATAGTTTGCAGCGCGACACATCATCTCCATCTATATATGGATGTTCGCCTACGTATTTGCCTTCATCCGAGACTTGAGAACCTGGCACCTCCCAAATCGCAAGCTGTACTTACTAGCAACTACTTCTAGTGTTCGCATGTGTAGTGTCGTTCTATTTAATCATAAATAGTTCATGAAAGATGCGAAGAGCCGGCGAGATTCGTGTTACCGCTATAATGGTCTACGGTCTAATCTTTTTCTTTTGCGAGGGGGTCTACGTTCTAATCGAGATGGTTGTGGTGTTTAACTGTCCGTTCAGACGAGAACAATAATAATCGCCGAGTTGCATATATAGCTAGCCTCTTTGGGTCAATGGATTTCCTTAGAAATTTTGAAGAAATCTTTTTCTTAGAAATATAATTCTATTGCTCGCTTGGTTTGTAGGACTGCGAACCATATGAACTATTCCTTCCAATGACACCCGGGCCTGTCAAATATCTTGGAGTGCTAGTCCGTGGCAAAAAATTACATGCGGCTAACAGGGTCGCATTAGAAGAGAAACATGGAGTAAGGCCAGAGGGCTGGAAAGGACAAACTTTGTCACTTTGTGGCAGGATAACTTTGACAAAATCCAAAGAATACCGCTGATAATAAGGCTATGGTAACGCATTTCTTTCGGGAGGTAATCCTCTTGTTTTTTATTTTTTGCCATTTTTGTTTTTTCCTGCTAGTATGTCTGGGCTAATGTTTAGCGGTGCTTTGTTCTGTTCTGTAGGGAAAATTTCTTCATGTCAAAACGGGTGTAACTTCAGAGCCGAACGTGTCCCAGTAACCAGGATAGAGGAGAAATTGTTTCATAGTCGAAAACCAGCACAGGGGAGAAATAGATACTGTACTAGGGCCATGCCTGGTTGCCGCGGGAAATTGTGATTAGGTTTTTATTGAGGGTTTTAGCTAAATTAGTTGTATGCCATCTATGTTGTTTCTGTTGCGGTGCAGTAGCATCGGTGAGATCAAAGAACAGGTGTAACTGTACGTATACTGAATCCAACCATTGAAATCAATTTCTGACCAGTATGCCTTGTCTTTCCCCGAATTTTGGGGAGACATGCACAAACGTTTGGATATTTACCGGACCAGATTTTTCTAAAAGAGCCGTGCTAGTCGACGACCCATTCGGTGTGCGGCGGTGCTCCGGCAACATTCTTGGCTCCAGAAGTCCAGAACCCGCTAACCGGCCCTCACGTGGCGCCTGCATCGGCGTCCTCCAGCTCTCGCCTGGGCCGAGATACAGTGCTGGCGTGCGCACCTCCCCAGTCGAGCGCACGTTGTGTGTGTGTCCATACATGATCTTCTCGTTGTGTGCGTGCTCAGACCTCAGAGTGTGCGTGCGTTGCTGCGTGTTTTGCATTGTGCGCGTGCTCGATCCAAAGGGGGCTGGCTCCTCTCTCCTACTAGCTCCGGCAGCCGCCGTGCTTGCTTCCTCGGACGTGCCCGCTCTAGCATGCTCTCCCGCCTGGAGGAAGTATCCTGTGCAACGAGCCAACTCGTGCACCCAGTACACCGAGCGATTCTGGGCCATTGGATTGGGAATAGACGGACTGGATGTTATCATAACGTGACTGTGGGTATATTTACACAATAGACCTTGTCAAGTTATTGAATTGCGCAAAAGTTCTACCGAAATTCCACTCCTTCCCTTGCTCTGTCCCGTTGTGTACCTATCTCTTCAGCAAAACTCTCACCCCGATGGCTGCAATCCCTTTTCCCTCTATCTCCACAATCTATCCCTGTCCACAACGGTGCTGACTATGGCTTGGCAGGACCGACGCACACTCCTGGTCACCGCCGGTCCGCCGCCGCCGTTGCAGGCTCAGATTCAACGCCATCGCAAATTCCTAACAAGCTGAGTTGCTTTCTTTATTCAGATCGTGAGTTGCATATTTATTTCACAGGCGCAACGAAAAAAGAGCTAAGAATATTCTCCTGATTACTGATTACGGCGGATATCATTGAACTTCTTGTATATATGAGCCTTCTCCTATTGATGTGTGTGCATTTGCTATGTCCAAAATAGAAATCAGACTACAGTTGGTATTATTGTCTTTGTCATGCCCTTTTCAGATTCTAGTTGTGCCTTCTATTCTGAATTTTGTGCTGAAATAAGCAACTGGAAAAATAAGTGTAGTTTCTAACCTTGCACTGAAGTCATGACCACTGAATAAATGCTATGCGAGAAATATAATATGTTTAGAAAAGGAACAACAGATGCATCAAAGAAGGCCCGCTGTCGTATACAAAGTCGGATTCAAACATTGTACACATATATATGATGTAACGTATTTCACAAGGATAGCTTTGTTGTACACAACTCCCGAAAAGAAGGCCTGCTGTGCTCTATTACCAGTCACTTTATTACAATAGATACACTTCGTTTCAGATGCCAATATATCCTGACTTGAGCAATAGGTTGAGCACCATGCAGCTCCCATCGTCATCTAACAGAGATATCTTGGTTGGCTGAAAGAGACAAAGTGGATACAACTACAACATTAGTCTGCACAGCGAACTTTTTGTTTTCGCTAGAGATGAGCTTGCAACTGAACATGCCGACAATACCTGAAAAAATAGGAACATCATGTATTTTTAGAAGCATATCCAATATGAAAGGTCAACAAAATTATCTGGTTGGATAAGAAGAAACAGTTGAACAAAAATAATGATAGCCAGAGTACAAGCTAAATCAACAGCCAAAATAAATGTTGCCAAGCAAGAGCGCTTGATGATCGACCATGCGAGAAGATGTGAAATCGCAGCATGGTTCCTTCTAGATGTGTTCTGGGACATCATTAGCACTGACACATGAGCCTCTAACTAGCTTGCACAACCTATTCAGAATCATCCAATGAAAGCAAGTGTATACCTAGAATTAAAATTTATAGGTATTAGAGTTACATGTATCAAGAATTGTTGAGATGACTCCAGGCATGTACGCCAGATCATTATTGTTGATTTTAAAGCATTGTTTTTAGGGGATTTTTTAAAGCATTGTTAGAAAGTGCATCGCAACAAGTAAAAAGTCATGAATAAGAAGAACTACTAATGATTTCAGAAAGTTCAACTGGACATCAAAGTGCAGTTTCGATTTAAGATCAACAAAATGAATCAAAAGAACACACAACAAAATATAATCTACTCCAGGCTCGTAACCATTTTTCACATACAAGTCATAACATTCATGCACAAATCTTACTTTATAGCCTGCAGGAGATATAGATGCTGTTTACGACTTAAGTATGGAACAACGAGCACACCTTTTGCCTGATTTCTAGTCCATTGCTGCAATTGGGGAAAACTGATAAATGGGAAGAAACGTAATACTTTGGAATAATCGAATAGGAGATCATACCTTGATACCTTAAGCTGCAGAAGATGGCCGTCTTCTTTGCGATGCCTGGGTCGACACTGCCCGGGCCTACAGCATGGCGGCGCTACATGTACGCGCTCGCCGACAGTGCGGCTGTTTCAGGGGAGAGGAGCGGCGCTGGCGCTTGTACAACGCTAAAACTACATACATGACCAGGCGGGAAGAGGTCGAGTGGCCCAGCAGAGGAGGGGCGGAGGGGAGAGAGGCGACAGAGCAAATTGCTAACCCCAGCTTGCAAATCGCCGGTGTACAGGTACGAGCAGAGCAAAGGGAAGAAGGCAATGGGATCTCGGAAGGACTGCTTTGCGCAGTTGAGTGCCTTTACAAGGTCCATTGTGCGAAATGTACCAGCTGCCACCGAGTACTAACATCCAGTCTGTCTGTTCTCCATCCAATGGCCCAGAATCAGCCGGCGCATCCGTAGCACGAGTTAAGCTGGTGCGCAGGGTACGTTCTCCTCCCGCCTGCTCGTGCAGCTCTCTCGCGTGCTCCTGCGCTGTACCGAGAGACGGCGCGTGCGCGCTTGCCGGTGTTGAAAGGGCTGGTGAGACACCGACAGGGGGTCTAGACTTGGTGTGATTTGTTTGGGGTAATCCCCCGTTAGCATATTATATAGACTGACATGTTGGAGCCGCCACTCCTTTTGTTAATTTAATGCTTATTATATTGCCACATCAGCATTGACTGGTCAATTGGATGCCACCTCAAAACAAAACCATTGTGTAACTGTGTGAGGGTGGTGAAGTACGCGGTTTCAATAGTTTAGGGTGTATTCTAATCGGTATTGAAGTTGAGGGGGGTAAATCAAATACTGTGTTTAGTTGAGGGTTGTAAAGTGAACTTTTCTTTAAATTTTATACTTGTAAAGTTGGGCATAGTATATATGCAAATAAGGAAGGCTTTTTTTTTT
>NW_021203726.1:0-13719 GCF_002162155.2 Triticum dicoccoides
CGAGGCTGCGCGGCGGCGCGGGCTGGCGGCGCCCGCCCGGCCCAGATCTGGGCCTGGGCGGGCCGGTGCCTGGCGTGGCGTTGGCGTGGCCATCAGGAAGCGGTGGCGAGCGGCGATGATCGGCGGGGGCTGGTGGCATCGACGCCAGCCTGCTGCAGCATGGCCGGCGGGGCTTAGCGGGCCCATTTCTGGCCTGGCCGGGCCAGGGGTGGCCTGGTATGCCCCACTGCCGTGTCCGGACGGCTACCGTGACGGTGTCGGAGGCGCGAGCCTCCCGCACGACGGTGGTGGAGGTGGTTCCCTCCCGCTCGGCCTCGGTGCTGCTTCTCCCGTCGCTTGGATCTTCTCTCCGGTCTTCTTGGCCTCGTGATGGTGCTCGCAGCAAGACGGCGTTGGTGGCGGCGCAACCGTGATGGCGCATGGTTGGGCGGTGGTTTGGCTGGTCGGCTCCGATTGGCCGGTGGGGTTTGGCGTGCGGGAGAAATCCTTGCCGGTTTGTCCGGCTCCGATGCGGTGACACCGGCAGGTGCCACTATCCCTTCTTGGAGGGTGTCGGGAGTACCTATCCCCCACCTCCCTCCGCGTACTGGGGGAAACCCTAGGACTTGTCCGGGCAGCAGCGTCGTCGGCGTCGCATCCCTTCTTGGAGGTGCTGCTTAGTTCGCGGTAGATCGGAGCCTCGGGCTATGGTAGTTTGTATCCGGAGGACGCAGCGGTCGTGGGTCTGTCGCGCTTTGTCGAGCTGCCGTTGTTGGCATTTATTTCTTTTTCTTTTTCTTTGGGCTTGATGTGCTGCTCGCCCCAACATTGCAATATGTATCATGGTGGTTTGTTTTGGAATACAAAGTGGGGAAAACCCTTTTTCGGTAAGTACATTCCCAGTCACCAAATGAAGAATCTGTGGCCGCCTGAGTGTGGTTTCCCAGCTCCTTAATATCCATTAAGCATTCATCTGATCATTCGTGCATCGCATTATTTCACTTACTCTGTGCGCCAATGTTTGGTGATGCAACTGCAAGATCCGTTGATGCCCAAGTTATTACTGGAAGCTAGAAAATGGCAGTTCATGGAGAAGATGCTGTAGGGATTTTAGACAGTGTTACTGGCACATGTATTAAAATGGGCGTTCTGTTTTGTGAGCTCTAAACCGGTGCCATACAGTTACCAATCATGTGCTCTGAGTGTTTCAAATCCAGCTAATATGACTTTACATATAGTGAATGCAACCATTGAAATCAATTTGTAACCAGTATGCCTTGTCTTCCCCAAAAAATTTCAGGAGGCATATGCACAAACGTTTGGATATTTATGGGTCCAGATTTTTCCGAGAGAGTGATGATAAATAGTACTTGTAAAATTGTGCATATTGTACGCAAAATATGCAAAAAAAAAAAGGAAGGCTATGTTGCATAATCATATACAGTATAAATCAGATTGGGCGTTTTTAGGAGAGTCCAACAAAATGGTGGGTTTGTTGTAAATGGTTACTTACTGAGTCATTTGGTCATTTAGGGTCGTATAGCTTCCAGTTTCTACAGCTTTCGGTCACAACTTATAAGATGCTGCAAAATGCAATCATGCAACAGTTCTTGATTTAAAGAGAATTGGAATCCTCCGATCAACCATGTCCTTCATTTAGTAATAGGCATGACATGGACCACTAGAGAGTGATTTTCAGCTACTTTGTCCTACAGTCCCAGGACTTTCTCGGTGCAAGCCATAGCTACCATCCTTATAAGTTGGGGGAGAGAAGTTAGGGTACGTATTTCTTCATAACACAACAAATACACAACTCACTTGTGAGTAGAAAGTGAAGGAAGATGCATATTGATGATGCTTATCTTGGTGTGTTTCCATTGGTGCCAAGCTAATATATTCACACAATGCAGTACAAGTTGCAAGATTAGGAGTAGGAGGCATCAGGGATCGCAAGGCTACAGCTCACATCCTTGTGGGCTCCTCGGTACCCAGTAGAAGTTGCGGTGCAGCTTCAGCGCCTCCTAAGCTAACTGCTCTTCCTACAGTTCGGCATCCTCCGGATCCACAGGGACACTCTGCTCTTTGCCATTAGTGGAAGTGCGGAACAGGAAGATGGGATCCGACGAGTTCAAGACGCACCACCTTGTCGCGTCGAACCACCGGATGAACACATCAAGCTATGATGACATGTTGCTTTGCAACATTAATCACCAACTGGAATCTGTCATGTTAGGCCTCTGGCACCACTTATTTACATTTTGGTAGCTAGTTTTACTTCCTGGACTGGTCTATGAGCTGATACGTATGCTTTGGCTTCATTCCAGTAATGGAGCCCGGGAGAGCAGCGATGTTACTCTAAAAAATTTTATCTATCTATGAGTGTTTGCCTACATATTTTTCAAAACTGGCACCTCTGAAACCCCATCCAGTACTTAATTACCAGCTACCACTTGTGGCCTGTGTGTACAGTGCCATTTTATTTAATTACAGATAGTTCATGAAAAATGTGAAGAGCATGCCAGATTTGTGCTACCGCCGTAATGATAAGAGATCTAATCTAGATGGTTGTGGTGTTTAACTTCGAGACCACAACAACGATAATTGCCGTATTGTTGAGTTGCATAACTGGAAGGGCCAGCCTCTCTTTGGTTCAAAGGATTTCCATAGGAATTTTAGATGATTTGTTTCTTAGAAATTTTTCTAATGCTTGTCTGGTTCGTAGAACCATGAACCATTATAACTAAATATACTTCTCTTAATATCTAACCATGCCACCATGCATTTGAAACTGCGTACTTCAAAAGGCAACCATGCATGCAACTTATATTGAATATGTTTATTCCAACTATGTGGATCTTAATTAGTAATCCAACAATATATTCATGTTCCGTATGACCAAATCTCATTTAAATATATTGTACATGCCTACCTTCCTTACAACATCATGTCGTTACTATATGTGAAGAACCACAACTTGTCCACAGTAAGCATGTTTGTTGGTTCAATCTTGATCCGCCTGCATATGCATCAGAGTGGACCGGACCGAACCGAGCAGCTTCGTGGTCCTGTTTTCAGGGACCGGACCAGTGGTGTCAAAGCATGGGCCGGACCGAGAGGACCGGACACGGCGAGGTGATAGTGACATGGCGTCGGCAACGATGGCAATTCACAACTACGGGTCCTGATCAAAGGGGGAAATGAAGGGAAAATATACGTTGACTCCATCGGTCTGATGAGGCTACGGAAGTAGTGACGGCGGGGTAATTGACGATGAACGGTGGTGCCTGGACTTGGAGCTGGAGGATGATGGCGACGACTTTGGGGTGAATCTGGCAGAGTTCTTGCGTGGGGAAGGAAACCTAAAGGTTGCCGACCTCCTAGACAAGGTTGTTCGTTGCGGGGAGGCCGTGGCCGTGCATGCTCTGCTAGTGGTCTGCCTACACCCAGCTGTGCGTGCGCTGGCGCTCCATCTCGAACGTAAGGTGTCACCAGGGAGGAAGGGGAAGGAGATGGTCGATGGCAGCGACGAGATGGGAGGCAGGGAAGGGGAGGAAGTGGCCAGCGGCGGTACCGGGATTGAGCGAGCGAACGAAGAAAGTGTGCTCGTGCGTGTGTTGGGCCTTTTCTCGGTCTGACCGAGCAGACTGGTTAAAGTCCGGATTGGACCGACGTTTTCTCGGACCAATCGATTTTTTTTACTAGGACAGGACTGTGCGGTCCGGTCCATAACGGGCCATGAGCCGGGCCAAAATCCCGCTCGACACATCCAGCCTGACATATGCGGGAGCAACTAGTTAACGAGCGCTCTTTCGGCAGCATCGCAACGATCTGCGCCACTTGGCGCGCTCTCAGTCATTCGCCACGTGTCGCGCTCTGGACGCTCCTTCCGGATTTTGTTTTTTTATTTTTCCGCACGCCTTTTCGACTTTTTAAATGGTTTTTTTTAGGTTTTTTTGACGTTTTGGTTTTCCACCGGTCTTCCTTAGCTTCTCGATAAAAAAATCGAAAAAAATTACGCGAAAAAACGCGTTTTCTTCTTTTTCACGAAATTCACGGTTTTTTTTTCGCGAGAGGCACGGTTGTGCTTTAGCGAGAGTTACGGCCGTGCCTTTCGGAAACGAAAAAAACATGTTTTCTTTCTTTTTCTTCCGCGAGAGTCACGGTTTTGCTTCGGCGAGAGGCACGGTTGTGCTTTCGCGAGAGTCACGGCCGTGCCTCTCGGAAAGGGAAAAACAAAACGCGTTTTCTGTTTTTTTTCTTTCACGAGAGTCACGGTTTTGCTTCCGCGAGAGGCACAGTTGTGCTTTCGCAAAAGTCACGGCCGTGCCTCTCAGAAAGGGCAAAAAATATGTGTTTTCTATTTTTTTTTCTTTCGCGAGAGTCGCGGTTTTGCTTCCGCGGGAGGCATAGTTGTGCTTTCGCGAGAGTCACGGCCGTGCTTCTCGGAAACGGAAAAAACGCATTTTCTGTTTTTTTTTCTTCCACGAGAGTCATGGTTTTGCTTTCACGAGAGGCACGGGTGTGATTTCTTTCGGAAAGGGAAAAACCATGCTCCCGGTTCGGTTTTTTCGCCTATTTTTTTCGTGAAAAATAAAGTTCGTCAAAACCTATCAACATGGGATTTAGTTTTAAAGATCTCGACGCAAGGAATTCAATGGTGAAAACGGTTCGAGATTTGGACGCACGGTTTAAAAGATGGGTGTGTCTAGGGCACATCTAGATGTGCCCTAGTTATTGCACATCTAAGTCAGTGAATCAAGCATAAAGAGAAAAAGTAAAAGAGAAAGAAAATATTCACACGAATCTTAATGTAAGATCAATGACATATGACTTAGATGTGCAATACTTATGGCACATCTAGATGTGCTTTAGCAAAACTGTTAAAAGATAAAACGTTTTGAATAAACAGATCTACGAAAAAAAAGAAAACTTTTAGGTTGCGACAAGTGACGCGCTGCATGTGTGTCACTTATCGCGACCTGAAAAAGTGAAGTGTTCTTTACAACGAGTATTTTTTAATTAGTGATTTGGGATATATACATGGTGTTATGGTGGCAGCAGGATGAGGATGTGACGGCTGTCAAGCAGGGCAGATCCTATTTTGACGCTCATGAGTGTCAAATTGTCGTGGCTTCGTTGAGGCGCGCCTCAGCTTGGGCTGGCCCACGTATGGAATCATGTGTTATTTGTTCCCTGTTGCTTCTGTTTCATCTATTTTTCTAGTTTTTCTTCTCTGTTTTTTTGCTTCCGATTTTTTTCAATGTTTTCCTGTTTTTCGATGGTTTTTTCTGGTATTTTTGGGTTCCTTTTTCCTTTTGTTACTTCTCTTTTTCGTTATTTTTCTTTTATGTTTTTCCTCTATTCTTTGTCTGACATATAAAAAGTTCAGCGCCTATTACATAAATGTTCATTAGAAAATGTTAATCTTATATTATGGAAACTTGAACATGCATTATAAATGTTCATTGTGTATAAAAATGTTCAACATATTTAGAAAGTGTTCAATTTGTGTTCAAAATGTGTTCACCGTATATTACAAAAAAGTTCACTGTATTTAAAAATATTCGTGGTATATTACAAAAATGTTCCGAATGCATTATCAAAATGTTCATTGTATATTAAGAAAATGTTCAACGTATATTACAAATGTTCAGTGTGTACTTTAAAATGTTCGAAGAAAAAACCGACTGAAAAAACAGTCCGATGCAGGAGTAGTAAATTTAATGCTACAGTACGGATAGCTACAGTAAATCCGGGCGCTACAGAACATCTTCCACTCGCTAAAGTGTCATTCTGTTGTCTTTTCTGTTCAAATGGGCCGGCCGAGTTTGCATGCTCTTTCCGAAGCCACCTCAACTTGACCGCCGCCCGCATCCTATATAGGAGGTTTCACGATTCTCAAAAAAAAAGGAGGTTTCATCATTTTTTCCAAAAAATAAAATAAAAATGGCAGGTCTCATCAAGCAGCACGTCAACCTTTAGCAAATTTCCTGTAATTTAGGTTGGTAATTTCAAACATTTGTGGAAGGAGATAGTTGGTCTAGAGTATAGCTTTGATAATTTCATAATCCTCTATCCTGCTATGCCAAGACAAGGAAACGGGTAATGCTATCTACAGCCAGGTGTTTCTTGATGTCTATTGCCAGACATTTATGAAATACGTTTTCTTGTATTGATATTCTCTTTATTTGGTTTTTAGGAATGATTGTCGTGTCTTTGTCATGAAATGTGTGAAAATCTGGATCCCTAGAGTTGTTGTTGATGATTATTTCTCAAGAGTCAACATTCCAAATATAAAGATACAATATGCGAATCAGCTGTTCTTCAGTTCAAAGAATACCGCTGATAAGTCTCTGGTAACGCATTTCTTTGGAGAGGTAATCCTCTTGGTTTTTCTTTTTGCCACTTCCGTGTTCCAGCTATGTCTGGCTGATGTTTAGTGGTGCTCTGTTCTGTTCTTTTCTGCAGGGCAAATTTCATCGTGTCAAAAAGAGTGTGACTTCAGAGTCCAATGCATCTTAGTAACCAGGACAGAGGAGAAATAGATATTGTTTCAGAGACGAACGTGTCTCAATAACCAAGACAAAGGAGAAGTAGAATACTAGGGCCATGCCCGCTGGTTGCTACAGAAAATTGTGTTTAGGTTTTCATTGATGGTTTGAACCAAATTAGGTGCATGTCATCTATTGTTATGGTGCCGTAAGCATCGGCGAGAAACAAGAAATGACATGCATTTAGATTGAAGATTAGTGCAGCAAAGTACATTTCCAATCCGAATGAAGCACCTGTGGACAGTGGCGGATCCAGGATTGGAGCAAGCCCGGGGCCTAAATTTTTTTTTCAGCGCGAGAGAAAAACTTAACGTCCATCAAGCTATAGCTACCTCAAATATGGCTGAATTGCCCCAAAAATTTAAAATCAATTCTTAGAGATACAACAAAATAGATAAAAAGATGACAAAAACTACGAACAATACGTGCAGTAAAAAGAATACCAAATCAATGGCTTGCTTCATCAGAGTCTTCCATAACTTGATCAACAGTGGAAGAAGAGCCAACACCTTAGAGAAATCAAAAGCAAACTTTCATAAGAGAAGACATAAACATCAAGTGAAACAACTAACATTGTACAAAGTTGAAAACTTACTACTATGAGGAGGTAGAATTCCTTTGCGAGATTTATAGGATTGAAAGCGATATATAATAGCATCATCATCAACCTTTACAAATATTTCTCGCTCAATATTGCACACTTCTGTTGTGGCCACGGATGAAAAATATGAGCACAATTGGTTTGGTGCCAAAAATTGGCAAGCCAAAATTTGGCTACTACTTGGTTGGTTGTCGAGTTAGCTTGCCTATCTCACATAAAATTGCCAATAGTTGGCAAGTCTTGGTATTACCAATATTTGGCAATGCCAACATTTGGCTAGCCAAATTTTGACAGCAAACCATTCATGCTCTATCTCTTCATCTTTTATTTCTATAAAACGAAATGGAATTGATAGTAACTGTGGCAACAACAACATTCACATTCGAATACAATTCAAGTAAATTGAATGTTTGATAATCACTACTAGTAGCAAATCCAAACATTACAGCAGTCTAGCCGACCAAAAATGTTCAGAATACAACAAGTTATAGTCTTGGTGTACCCAGCCACTTATCCTGGGCAGCAGAGAGCAGACGGCGTGTGCCAGTCCTGCGTGTGGCGGAGAGCAGGAGCTAGCACAGCGGCGAGGCGGCGAGCTGGGCTGCGCGAGCGGCGGAGCAGGGCAGCAGGCGAGCAGGGGACGGCCGGACGCACGGCGGGGCGAGTAGCGGAGCAGGCCAGGCGGACGAGCGGCGGAGGGCGCGGGCGAGCGGCAGAGTCACCGGTGGCCGTCACGAGCGGCGGAGGGCACGGGCGAACGGCGGAGTCACCGGCGGCCGTCACGAGCGGCGGAGGGCGCAGGCAAGCAGTGGACGGGCGACGAGGAGTCGGGGCGTGACTGGTCTGCGCGTCGAGGGCGAGCTGGGCTGCCTGCGCGAGTGTGAAGATGGACAACCTGGGCCCTGGCTGTGTTTTGGGCTAAGCCCCGGGCCCATTCAGAAAACATGGCTAGGTAATAACTACAAAAAAGCCACGCCCCGGGCTTGGGCCCAAGGGGCCTGGGGCCCAAATCCCCAATGTTTGGTGATGCA
This sequence comes from Triticum dicoccoides, assembly GCF_002162155.2. Taxonomy (NCBI): domain Eukaryota; kingdom Viridiplantae; phylum Streptophyta; class Magnoliopsida; order Poales; family Poaceae; genus Triticum; species Triticum dicoccoides. The sequence goes on from NW_021203726.1 coordinate 8,163, forward strand.
ACTGCATGATCCGATGCCCAAGTTATTACTGGGAGCTAGAAAATGGCAGTTCATGGAGAAGATGCTGTAGGGATTTTAGACGTGTCACCGGACATGTATTATCCATTCTCCTTCCATTAAAATGGGTGTTCTGTTTTGTGGGATACACTTACCAATCATGTGTACTGAGTGATTTAAATCTAGTGAATATGACTTTAAACATGGTGAATCCAACCATTGAAATCAATTTGTGACACCCGCAAAAAAAAAAATTCAATTTGTGACGAGTATGCCTTGTTTTCCACAAATTTTGGGGAGGCATGCACAAGCGTTTGGATATTTACGGGTTCAGATTTTTCCTGAGAGAGTGACAATAAATTTTATACTTGGAAAGTTGGGTATATTATATGCAAACAAGGAAGGCTACCTCGCATAATCATAGATAAATCCGATTGGGCGTTTTTAGAAGAATCCAGCTAAATGGTGGGTTTTGTTGTAAATGGTTACTTAGTGAGTCCTTTGGCCATAGGGATCCTACAGTCTCCAGTTTCTACATTTTTCGGCTATAGCTTATATGATGCTACAACCATGTAAAAGTTTTTGACTTAATGAGAATCAAAATTCTCTGATCAACCATGTCCTTCATTTATTTGATAGTAGTCGTGACATGGACCTATATATATCTGCACTTTCTCAAGATACTACTACTAGCTAGTAAGGTGGGTCGACCACTAGAGAGTGATTTCGGCTACTTTGTCCCACAGTCCCAGGACTTTGCTCAATGCAAGCCATAGCTACCCTCCTTATAAGTTGGAGGAGAGAAGCTAGGATGCGTATTTCTTCATAACAAAGCAAATACACAACTCACTTGTGAGTAGGAAGTGAAAGAAGATGTGTATGGACGATGCTTATCTTGATATGTTCACATTGGTGTGCCGCGCTAATATGTTCACGCAATGCGGCGGTACAAGTTGCAAGATTAGGAGTAGGAGGCATCAGGGATGGCAAGGCTACGATAAAGGCCTTTGTGGCATGATCGTCATCCAGTAGACGCTCCAGTGCAACTTCGATCGGCACCTCCCAAGCTAACAGCTCCCCATAGAAGTCAGCCTTCGGATCCACGGGGACACGCTCTCTTTGCCGTTAGTGAAAGTGCGGAACGGGAGGATAGTGTCCGAGCCCGATGAGTTCAAGACGTCAAGGTAAATAGTTTTCGCGTCAAACCACGGAATGACCACACTAAACTCTGATGACATGGCGCTATAGTTTGCAGCGCGACACATCATCTCCATCTATATATGGATGTTCGCCTACGTATTTGCCTTCATCCGAGACTTGAGAACCTGGCACCTCCCAAATCGCAAGCTGTACTTACTAGCAACTACTTCTAGTGTTCGCATGTGTAGTGTCGTTCTATTTAATCATAAATAGTTCATGAAAGATGCGAAGAGCCGGCGAGATTCGTGTTACCGCTATAATGGTCTACGGTCTAATCTTTTTCTTTTGCGAGGGGGTCTACGTTCTAATCGAGATGGTTGTGGTGTTTAACTGTCCGTTCAGACGAGAACAATAATAATCGCCGAGTTGCATATATAGCTAGCCTCTTTGGGTCAATGGATTTCCTTAGAAATTTTGAAGAAATCTTTTTCTTAGAAATATAATTCTATTGCTCGCTTGGTTTGTAGGACTGCGAACCATATGAACTATTCCTTCCAATGACACCCGGGCCTGTCAAATATCTTGGAGTGCTAGTCCGTGGCAAAAAATTACATGCGGCTAACAGGGTCGCATTAGAAGAGAAACATGGAGTAAGGCCAGAGGGCTGGAAAGGACAAACTTTGTCACTTTGTGGCAGGATAACTTTGACAAAATCCAAAGAATACCGCTGATAATAAGGCTATGGTAACGCATTTCTTTCGGGAGGTAATCCTCTTGTTTTTTATTTTTTGCCATTTTTGTTTTTTCCTGCTAGTATGTCTGGGCTAATGTTTAGCGGTGCTTTGTTCTGTTCTGTAGGGAAAATTTCTTCATGTCAAAACGGGTGTAACTTCAGAGCCGAACGTGTCCCAGTAACCAGGATAGAGGAGAAATTGTTTCATAGTCGAAAACCAGCACAGGGGAGAAATAGATACTGTACTAGGGCCATGCCTGGTTGCCGCGGGAAATTGTGATTAGGTTTTTATTGAGGGTTTTAGCTAAATTAGTTGTATGCCATCTATGTTGTTTCTGTTGCGGTGCAGTAGCATCGGTGAGATCAAAGAACAGGTGTAACTGTACGTATACTGAATCCAACCATTGAAATCAATTTCTGACCAGTATGCCTTGTCTTTCCCCGAATTTTGGGGAGACATGCACAAACGTTTGGATATTTACCGGACCAGATTTTTCTAAAAGAGCCGTGCTAGTCGACGACCCATTCGGTGTGCGGCGGTGCTCCGGCAACATTCTTGGCTCCAGAAGTCCAGAACCCGCTAACCGGCCCTCACGTGGCGCCTGCATCGGCGTCCTCCAGCTCTCGCCTGGGCCGAGATACAGTGCTGGCGTGCGCACCTCCCCAGTCGAGCGCACGTTGTGTGTGTGTCCATACATGATCTTCTCGTTGTGTGCGTGCTCAGACCTCAGAGTGTGCGTGCGTTGCTGCGTGTTTTGCATTGTGCGCGTGCTCGATCCAAAGGGGGCTGGCTCCTCTCTCCTACTAGCTCCGGCAGCCGCCGTGCTTGCTTCCTCGGACGTGCCCGCTCTAGCATGCTCTCCCGCCTGGAGGAAGTATCCTGTGCAACGAGCCAACTCGTGCACCCAGTACACCGAGCGATTCTGGGCCATTGGATTGGGAATAGACGGACTGGATGTTATCATAACGTGACTGTGGGTATATTTACACAATAGACCTTGTCAAGTTATTGAATTGCGCAAAAGTTCTACCGAAATTCCACTCCTTCCCTTGCTCTGTCCCGTTGTGTACCTATCTCTTCAGCAAAACTCTCACCCCGATGGCTGCAATCCCTTTTCCCTCTATCTCCACAATCTATCCCTGTCCACAACGGTGCTGACTATGGCTTGGCAGGACCGACGCACACTCCTGGTCACCGCCGGTCCGCCGCCGCCGTTGCAGGCTCAGATTCAACGCCATCGCAAATTCCTAACAAGCTGAGTTGCTTTCTTTATTCAGATCGTGAGTTGCATATTTATTTCACAGGCGCAACGAAAAAAGAGCTAAGAATATTCTCCTGATTACTGATTACGGCGGATATCATTGAACTTCTTGTATATATGAGCCTTCTCCTATTGATGTGTGTGCATTTGCTATGTCCAAAATAGAAATCAGACTACAGTTGGTATTATTGTCTTTGTCATGCCCTTTTCAGATTCTAGTTGTGCCTTCTATTCTGAATTTTGTGCTGAAATAAGCAACTGGAAAAATAAGTGTAGTTTCTAACCTTGCACTGAAGTCATGACCACTGAATAAATGCTATGCGAGAAATATAATATGTTTAGAAAAGGAACAACAGATGCATCAAAGAAGGCCCGCTGTCGTATACAAAGTCGGATTCAAACATTGTACACATATATATGATGTAACGTATTTCACAAGGATAGCTTTGTTGTACACAACTCCCGAAAAGAAGGCCTGCTGTGCTCTATTACCAGTCACTTTATTACAATAGATACACTTCGTTTCAGATGCCAATATATCCTGACTTGAGCAATAGGTTGAGCACCATGCAGCTCCCATCGTCATCTAACAGAGATATCTTGGTTGGCTGAAAGAGACAAAGTGGATACAACTACAACATTAGTCTGCACAGCGAACTTTTTGTTTTCGCTAGAGATGAGCTTGCAACTGAACATGCCGACAATACCTGAAAAAATAGGAACATCATGTATTTTTAGAAGCATATCCAATATGAAAGGTCAACAAAATTATCTGGTTGGATAAGAAGAAACAGTTGAACAAAAATAATGATAGCCAGAGTACAAGCTAAATCAACAGCCAAAATAAATGTTGCCAAGCAAGAGCGCTTGATGATCGACCATGCGAGAAGATGTGAAATCGCAGCATGGTTCCTTCTAGATGTGTTCTGGGACATCATTAGCACTGACACATGAGCCTCTAACTAGCTTGCACAACCTATTCAGAATCATCCAATGAAAGCAAGTGTATACCTAGAATTAAAATTTATAGGTATTAGAGTTACATGTATCAAGAATTGTTGAGATGACTCCAGGCATGTACGCCAGATCATTATTGTTGATTTTAAAGCATTGTTTTTAGGGGATTTTTTAAAGCATTGTTAGAAAGTGCATCGCAACAAGTAAAAAGTCATGAATAAGAAGAACTACTAATGATTTCAGAAAGTTCAACTGGACATCAAAGTGCAGTTTCGATTTAAGATCAACAAAATGAATCAAAAGAACACACAACAAAATATAATCTACTCCAGGCTCGTAACCATTTTTCACATACAAGTCATAACATTCATGCACAAATCTTACTTTATAGCCTGCAGGAGATATAGATGCTGTTTACGACTTAAGTATGGAACAACGAGCACACCTTTTGCCTGATTTCTAGTCCATTGCTGCAATTGGGGAAAACTGATAAATGGGAAGAAACGTAATACTTTGGAATAATCGAATAGGAGATCATACCTTGATACCTTAAGCTGCAGAAGATGGCCGTCTTCTTTGCGATGCCTGGGTCGACACTGCCCGGGCCTACAGCATGGCGGCGCTACATGTACGCGCTCGCCGACAGTGCGGCTGTTTCAGGGGAGAGGAGCGGCGCTGGCGCTTGTACAACGCTAAAACTACATACATGACCAGGCGGGAAGAGGTCGAGTGGCCCAGCAGAGGAGGGGCGGAGGGGAGAGAGGCGACAGAGCAAATTGCTAACCCCAGCTTGCAAATCGCCGGTGTACAGGTACGAGCAGAGCAAAGGGAAGAAGGCAATGGGATCTCGGAAGGACTGCTTTGCGCAGTTGAGTGCCTTTACAAGGTCCATTGTGCGAAATGTACCAGCTGCCACCGAGTACTAACATCCAGTCTGTCTGTTCTCCATCCAATGGCCCAGAATCAGCCGGCGCATCCGTAGCACGAGTTAAGCTGGTGCGCAGGGTACGTTCTCCTCCCGCCTGCTCGTGCAGCTCTCTCGCGTGCTCCTGCGCTGTACCGAGAGACGGCGCGTGCGCGCTTGCCGGTGTTGAAAGGGCTGGTGAGACACCGACAGGGGGTCTAGACTTGGTGTGATTTGTTTGGGGTAATCCCCCGTTAGCATATTATATAGACTGACATGTTGGAGCCGCCACTCCTTTTGTTAATTTAATGCTTATTATATTGCCACATCAGCATTGACTGGTCAATTGGATGCCACCTCAAAACAAAACCATTGTGTAACTGTGTGAGGGTGGTGAAGTACGCGGTTTCAATAGTTTAGGGTGTATTCTAATCGGTATTGAAGTTGAGGGGGGTAAATCAAATACTGTGTTTAGTTGAGGGTTGTAAAGTGAACTTTTCTTTAAATTTTATACTTGTAAAGTTGGGCATAGTATATATGCAAATAAGGAAGGCTTTTTTTTTT
>NW_021203728.1:0-673 GCF_002162155.2 Triticum dicoccoides
CCCCCTTTAGTCCCGGTTGGTGCCACCAACCGGCACCAAAGGCCTTGCGCTGGCGCGGTGCGGTGGGAAGTTTAGTCCCACCTCGCTAGCTGAAAGAGCTCAGCACCTGTTTATAAGCTGCGTTGCGGCTCAGGTGCTGAGCTCCTCTCTAATATGCAGGCAGTACTTGCCTACCATTGTCACTGCCTTGTTGGGCCTATTGGGCCTGTGGGCCTGCATCCGGGCCCATGTACAGATGGGTTTCTAGTCGTATGCAGGCCGTGTGGCCCAATAGGTGGCATTTTTATTTTTTTCCAGTATTTGTTTTGTTTTTTGAATTATTTATTTTCTTTTGATTCTTGCTTTTTTTTTATTCTTTTTGCTTTTAGTTTTAGAAAAATTATAAACTTTCTGTTAGTGTCATTAGTTTTCAAATTTGAATAGTTAAAATTCGAATTCTTTGAAATTTATGTGAATCACAAGTTTGTGATTAACTTTACTAGAAAAATAGTTTTTTTCCAGTTTTTTTGCTTTGTTTTCTGCATTATTATTTTTTTGTTTTTTTTGCTTTATTTTTTAATTCTTTTTTGCTTTTAGTTTTAGAAAAATTATGAACTTTTTGTTAGTGTCATTAGTTTTCAAATTTGAAAATATTTTTTGGTTTTTTTCTTTGTTGCTTTATTTATTTTATTTT
>NW_021203729.1:0-1322 GCF_002162155.2 Triticum dicoccoides
AGGGTCACCAAGTAGCCGATAAATTGGTTAATTAGCCGATTAATGGATTAACGATCTAATTAGCCTATTAATCCTTTACTTACCAGCCAACCAAATAGCTACCAATTAATGATTTCCTCAACATTGATCTATCACTAACGTCCTTTTTAGGAACGAAGGACTATGTGACTACAAGTAGACATTCACTTTGCCTTGTCGTTTCCTTCGTAGGTTTACTTGTTTTTTTGGATTGTTTTTCACGTGTGGCTCCTTTTGTGTTGCTTTTCGTAATTTGTTGGGGGTGGTCATGGTGGGTGATCCATTTAGAACATATAAATTGTTGAAGAGCCCATGATCTGAAGCGTCGGAAGAATCAGTTCACTGCTTTTTCTTCTCCAGAAAGTTCTATTTAACATAGTTTTTCCAGAAAGGTTGAAGAGAAAGCAACTGAGGCAGCACAACAGCAGGGTGCCTGGGCTAGAACTAATGGGAGAAATAAATACTGGCTTGGCGGATACTTTTACCTACAAATAACTTGTCTAGTAATTCTGCTCACATTGAGAACATGATGTTCCAGATATTTTTACCAGCAAAAAGCTTATCAAGTAATTTTGTTATGTGCCTTCTTCTCGTAGTTTTGCATGTTGCATTATATTTATCTAATCTTGGTATTTTGCAGGTGATGATTTAGAAGATATTGACTCATCTTGTACTGTGGCGAGTACACCGGTTTTACGAGTTGAGACTATTTATGTCATCTCGACGATTCTTGCTTCAAAAAGTAGTTTCTTTTCCAAGGTAATTCTGATGATGTACCGAAATGCATTTGTCATACAGTCTGTTGCTCATCTTTCTGACGAGCTTCATGCTTGTTAGCTTTTCTCAAATGGCATGAAAGAATCTGGCCAGGGGCAGGCAACAGTCAGAACTGCTGATTCTGGTGACACTGTACTATACTATTCTTTGCCATTGTGATTTTATTATTGATGTATGCATCATTTGAATAAAACATGTTAAAATAATATAGGGGCATGTTTAGAGTTACTTTGATGATTAATTGGCTATTGTTATTTCATTCACAGACTTTGCCTACCAAATTGATATTTTCTCATGCATTACAGGTTTCACAATTGATTATTACACTTCAGTAACCATCTTTGCGTAAAACAATAGTTATCCCTTTTCTTTTTTATTTCTCTATTTAATTGTTATTACTGCTTGAGATTTATTGAACTGTTTCATCAATCCTTATGCCTCCTTGCTTTCATTTTCGACACATGAGAAAGCCTTCATGGATCTTTTAAACTTTATGCATGGTGGAAAGTTGACAACAACAACTGAGC
>NW_021203730.1:0-2133 GCF_002162155.2 Triticum dicoccoides
AGTAATGTTTGCGCAGGTTGTTCTCTAGTTTCTCACTCGCGCTTTGCCTCCTCTTCTCGCTCTCTTTTGCGAATAAGTTAGCCACCATATTTGCTAGTCGCTTGCTGCAGCTCCACATATAAATTTACCTTGCCTTACCTATAAGCTTAAATAGTCTTGATTGCGAGGGTGCGAGATTGCTGAGTCCCTGTGGCTCACAGATTACTATTACACCAGATGCAGGGCCTGATGATTCCGCTCTAGGAGACGCGCTTGAGCTCAAGTGGGAATTCGACGAAGACTCTCAATGTTACTATGTTTCCTTTCCTAATGATCAGTAGTGGCGCCCAGTTGGGGGTGATCGGGACCGTGTCACATGTTGGGTTATCTTTTATTTTGGCGCCGTAGTCGGGCCATGAGTGTTTGGATGATGTAATGTTATTTATGTACTTGATTGACGTGGCGAGTGTAAGCCAACTATGTTATCTCCCCTTTATGATTTATATTACATGGGATATTGTGAAGATTGCCTAACTTGCGACATATGCCTTCAATGTGATTATGCCTCTAAGTCGTGCCTCGACACGTGGGAGATATAGTCGCATCGAGGGTGTTACACTGATGTTGGAGAAGAATTGTTGTTTCCTTCCCCATAAGCAGAAATTGGGGCGGCTTAAATGTCACTGCAAATAATATGGGAGAGCTCATGGCGGCTCTCGTCAAATACGCCAATTCTGATAGTACTAAAGTGTAACACCCCAGATGCGGCTATATCTCCCACATGTTGGGACACGACTTAGAGGCATAACTGGATTTTGGTTTTGTCGCAAGAAGGGTCATCTTCACACAATCCCATGTAATGAACAAGGAAGGGATAAATAGTTGGCTTGCAATCACCACGTCACACAAATATCAAATAATTCATACATCATTCAAAGTACACACATAGTCCGACTACGGATGGATCCAAAAGAAAAGAAGACAACCCCAAATGCTAAATCTCGATCGTACCAACTGGGCGCCACTATTGATCATCAGGAAATGAAACATAGTAATGACCAAGGTCCTCATCGAACTCCCACTTGAGCTTGGTTGCATCACCTGCATTGGTATCATCGGCACCTGCAACTATTTTGATAGTATATGTGAGTCACGAGGACTCAGCAATCTCAGAACCCACGAGATCAAGACTATTTAAGCTTATGCGTAGGATGTGGTTATGAGGTGGAGCTGCAGTAAGCGCTAAGCAAATATGGTGGCTAACATACTGTGGCGCCCCCAATTTGACCGTACACTAATCATACACGCAAGTGTGTACGACCAAGATCAGGGACTCACGGGAAGATATCACAACACAACTCTAGATACAAATAAAATAATACAAGCTTTATATTACAAGCCAGGGGCCTCGAAGGCTCAAATGCATAAGCTCGATAACATAGGAGTCAGCGGAAACAACAATATCTGAGTACATACATAAGTTAAACAAGTTTGCCTTAAGAAGGCTAGCACAAAAGTAGCAACGATCGAAAAGGCAAGGCCTCCTGCCTGGGACCTCCTAACTACTCCTCGAAGTCGAACTCCATGTAGAATCATCCTCGGGATCCTCTGGCTCCTGGACTCCATCATAAGATCACAGTAACCGGGAAAAGGGGAAAAAGAAGTAGGAAAGCAACCGTGAGTACTCATCCAAAGTACTCGCAAGCAAGGATCTACATTACATATGCATTGGTATCAATGAAATGGGTAGTATATGTGGACTGAACTGCAGAATGCCGGAATAAGAGGGGGATAGCTTGTCCTATCGAAGACTACGCTTCTGGCAGCCTCCATCTTGAGGCAGTAGAAGAGAGTAGATGGTAAGTTAACCAAGTATCATCGCATAGCATAATCCTACCCGGTGATCCTCTCCTTGTCACCCTGTGAGAGAGCAATCCCCGGGTTGTATCTGGCACTTGAAAGGGTGTGTTTTATTAAGTATTCGGATCTAGTTGTCATAAGGTCAAGGTACAACTCTGGGTCGTCCTTTTACCGAGGGACACGGCTATTCGAATATATAAACTTCCCTTCAAGGGTGCACCACATTTCCCAACATGCTCGATCCCCTTTGGCCGGACACACTTTCCTGGGTCATGCCCAGCCTCGAAAGATCAA
>NW_021203731.1:0-1201 GCF_002162155.2 Triticum dicoccoides
GTTGACACTGATGAAGACTCAATGTTATCTTCAGAAGTGCCAGGCAAGCAAAACCCCCTTGTTCATTCCGATAAAATCCCACTCTCTCGCTCCTGCTCTCTTTTACTGCATTAGGACAACATCGATTCATCTGTTACTTGCTGCGGTAGCTGAACCCCTTTATCCTTTGCATGACCTGTCATTCCACAGTAAATAGATGAAACCCACTAGCATGAGTAGGAGTTGTTTGAGCCCTGTTGTGCCTACTCATTCATGTTTGTTTGTCATGCCTGCTACTGCTTAGAGTTGAGTCAGGTCTGATTCATCGGGGATGAATCAGAGGTGTGTGAACATGTCCTACTGTGTGTGAGCTAAGTGTGTGAACACGATTTGGTAAAGGTAGCGGTGAGAGGCCATGTAGGAGTACATGGTGGGTTGTCTCATTGCAGCTGTCCTCAGGAACTGAGTTCTGTGTTTGTGATCCATGATTCAGCTACTACCACGCATTGGGCCCGAAACCAATGGACCCTCTCGGCTTCTTAATCACCCTTGTCCTCTGTCCAGGAGTTGCAAGTAGTTTCTGGTGTTTGTAGTATGCTGGAGGCCGTGGACAGCGCTGACCGTAGGGGTGGGCTGTGATGCGGTAGGCACGTGGCCGGGTAAACCGGGCACCCGTTTGGTGTCACGGAACCCTGTACACATCGTTTGGGGCTGTGAGCGAAACTCCGGCCGGATCTCCTCATGGATGGAACCTGAATAGGCGATAAACCTGGACTAGAGACTTGAGTGTTTAGGCAGGCCGTGGCCAACACCCACGTTGGGCTTCTGCTTGAAGGTTGCCGAGTACATGTCGTGTAAACGGCGGTAAGTGGTGAGAGCGTGTGTGAAGAAGTACACCCCTGCAGGGTTAACCTAATCTATTCGAATAGCCGTGTCCACGGAAAAGGACCTCTGGGTTGCTTATATCAGTTCATAGACAAGTGAAAGTGGATACTCTAAAATACGCAAGATAAGCGTGAGTGCTATGGATGGCGTTCTCGTAGGGAGACGGGAGCGGATCCATAGTGGTGTATTGATATGGTGAATATGTGGACTCGTGTGCGCCACCTCAAAAGAGTTACTCGCAGTCGTAGTTCAGGATAGCCACCGAGTCAAAGCTGGCTTGCTGCAGTTAAACCCCACCATCCCCTTTGTTGATAATGATGCATATGTAGATAGTTCT
>NW_021203732.1:0-1496 GCF_002162155.2 Triticum dicoccoides
AAAAAAAAACTTGAAAATACAAGCCCCGAGGCAAAATAAAAGAGCAGAAACAAATAAACCTCACCAACTTTTCGTCTAGGAGCATATGTATGCATACATTCAGACTGCCCGATGCATATATGGCAGGACCTGTTAGCAGCCAATCTATATCTTGGTTGCTTTGGAGCATACACGTGGAATGGCTCTGAGTTGTAGGGCATATTTTCTTCCTAATACAGCGATCCCAAAGCTTTCAGACATGTCAAGTGACTCTGGAGTCTTCCCACCAGGAAGTATCCAGTCGAAATGGTAGAGAAGGTTTGCTAATGTGATTTCCATGGTTGATGTAGCGAATGAAATCCCGGGGCACTGTCTCCGTCCTGCCCCAAAGGGGGTGAACTCAAAGGATGTCCCGTTGTAATCAATTTTGTTGTTCTCAAACCTCTCAGGTATAAACTCTTCAGGATTTTTCCAATACTTTTGATCCCTACAAACTGCAAAAATATTAACAAGTACGCTGTTTCCTTTAATCACATCATAGCCCATAATTGTACAATCCTCTCTCGCTGCGCGATGTACCAGAGGAGTGGGTGGATGCAACCTAAGAGCCTCCTTAATGACCATCCGCATGTATTGGAGCTCGCCAATATCGCTGTTAGTAATGATAGCTCGATCTTGACCTAGCACATCTCGGATCTCTAGCTGTGCTTTGGCCATGGCTTCAGGATGACAAACGAGCTCCGACATAGCCCACTCCAAAATTGTTCCCGAGGTTTCGGTGCCACCTCCAAACATGTCCTGAAAACGGTGGTTGTGGTACGTAATTAGAGATCAATGTTTTAAATAGCAGAGAATGAAAAATAGCGGCGGACCTCCAAATCAACTATAGCGGAACTATAGCGGGTTATTTGTGAAGGCGACCACTTAGCGGTACCCTGCTGAAAAGGCTATAGCCGACTATAGCGGAGAGCTATAGCCAGCTATTTAAAACTATGATTATTATATGTTTATTTAGTAGTAGCAAGCAGGGAAAATTATTGAAACATATTTTGTTCACTTATGCCCATCATTATAAGAATCTACAACTTGCCGCCTGGTTTCAGTTTCTTCCGGTTAGCATGACACATGGATCGTTCATGATACACGATAAAATTTTATAATATTAACTATGAAAAAGAACACTTACAAACAAGACGCCGCGGATTATCTCTGTGGTTAGAGGGAATTCCATCGTGTCCTCCTTCTGCAGCCTGAGTAGTACGTCCAGTAAGTCCTCATCGCTGCCTCCATGGACAGCAGCTCGCACCGCCTGGCGCTCCTCGATAATATCGGTGATGATTTGGTGGATTCGGCCGCAGCTCCTCCTCATCCGGGGCTCGCCACTGCTGAGCCACCGCACCAGCCGCCACGACGGGAACAAGTCAACAAGATAGAAGCCGCCCAGCACCTCGATCGCCTTGCCCAATTCGTGGAGGTACTCCTGCTGCTGCCGCTGTGTGAACTTGCCTCCATAGACC
>NW_021203733.1:0-3156 GCF_002162155.2 Triticum dicoccoides
TCAACATTCTACTATGTAGTGTTAGTGAAATGTGATGAACTTCTAATAACCATCTTGGTACGAATATCGATCAGAAGATATAACTGCAACTAGCTCACTAGGTTTCTTTCCACCCATCGATCTTGGTATCCAATTATATGGATTTTATTACATATGTGGACTCACTTGCGTGATTTCTGATAGTGGTGTTGGTGAATTTAGATTTTGGAATGCTCCCTCTCCTAATTGTATGCTTCCTTACTCCAGTACATACATGTGCAGATATCAATGAGTGCGAGCATTCCGAAAACAATGGATGCTTTGGCCAATGTACCAATACTAATGGGTCATTTCAATGCCAGTGCCTGGAAGGAACCCGTGGCGACCCTTCTAAGCCCGGTGGCTGCTTCAGTTACCTCACAGGTATGCAACGTTGCAACTTAATTCCTGGGGGGGGGGGCGCTTTTGTTTGTACATTTTACCTTTTGGTTCGACGATAAGTTAGGTACTACCAGTAGAACAACTCATGTATGTTGATATTCATGGTTTATAATTGGTAAACTAGAACTGTCAATCATGGTTCACAAGGGATCTCACATATGGGAAGGGGATACAAATATTTACATGGTTACCGTTACAATTATATAGAATTTGTGTTTTTTTCCAAGGAGGTAATTTTTTTTTCCAAATGGTATTGTTTAGTTTTTCTTCTGAAATGGTGTTTTACCTGAAAAGGGGAGCATGACCATAGTCTCCCTCTACATCGAGTGATGTAGGTATTCAGCTTTCAAATAGTATTGTTTATATTTATTCTTAATGGTTAATTTGATGCATTCATGGTAATGTTTATATCTTGAATTTGATTTCTTCTTATGTAGCATAGTAACCCTTGCAAATGCAAGGGCATGGTCAAGCATTAAGTTTGTTAAAAGTATCTTGGGAGTAAATTTCACATGTTAATAGATTTTCATATTATGAAATTGGAAATATAAAGTTGTATGTCTGCACAAAATATTATGTGATGAATGAAATAAATATTGTGTGGTAAATGTGATTTATGCCAATCGCAGGACACCATATTAATACAGTCTTTACATGATATCAGTACACGATGTTAAAGTTTTGATCATGAGCTATTCATATTAGAGGTATAGTTACAAAAAGAAATTTGGTGTCCACCATAGCACAATAGGCAGATGCATGTTTATGAAAATCTATTGATTGGAGTCTTCGAAATGTAAGGTAAAAAATACATATACTTATGAATATTAGGTGGTGTATTCTATTTTCTTAGTATCTAGTTTAATTATGGAATCAAATACATTCACGTTTTTTTGAAGACCCATATGTGCTTCTATACAACAAGTATGGTGTGCTCGACATATATGAGCACACATTTGGTGATGCAGAATATCAAGGTTAATAACATATAACATTGTATAAATATATTTTTTTATGATTAGTGAAGTGAATGAAAAAGATTGCATGGCCTTATTGATATCCGATCAAAATATTAACAACTCTTTTACACCTTCTTTGTCATTTATATCCACCATCCTAAAATACATGGCGTTTTACACATGGATATGTGTGTTCTCGAAATATAGAAAACGTTGACCATTACTATTTTGTATATGACCATGTTACTAACAAAATTTGCAAACATATGTAATACAAATTATTGATATTTTTTCTTGTGGCTAGCTTCAATACCATTTTTTTAATTCGATGGTCAAAGTTAGGGAAATTTGATTGCAAACTTCATAGAATGTCATAATGGAAGAATTTTTTATGTACCTTGTTTAACTCTTTTGATGCTATTCTTCGCCTTGAAGTACGGTTGTCCTATATATGCTCTAGCTCACTGTATTTGCCGTGCCATGTAATGTGACTACGACAGTTGGAGAACATAGTTTGACGTACTAAACAAATATTATTTTTACTGTGTCTTCACCCATGTAGAAATTTGCAGTCTCATGGCACCATAAGATTCCACCCCAACTGGTCATCATCAATACTATCTTACTACCGTAATGACATGTCCTCTTAAATCAGAATGGATTAAGAAAGCATCCAGATTAGCACAAGTGTGTGTTTGATTACATATGGAAGACGTATGGCCTAATAAGCCTCAATACATTTTCTCAAAAGATTGGACTCTTTCTTTTGAAATTGAGTTTTGACTACAGAATAAAATTCCTAAGATTCTGATCTTACAAGAAAAAAATATTTATAGGAAAAGATGTACATAAGTGCCTTCCATTATTGTAGTGACTTTTATCTATGCTGCCAATTGTGAAGATGAAACCATGTGAGTGATTCCTCCTGAGAACAACCTTGCTTGTTGGTATGGATCAACTAGAGTTTAAGTTTGGATTGTAGTATATTCTAGTGGATTGATTGTACATGATATATATTAGATCCACGTGTGTCATTATAGCTCTGATCGTGAGTCAGCTGCCTGATCATATATTAAGTTGGGAGTTGGTTATATTTAAGTATTCAAGGGATTGCTGTTTTAGTTGTACTAGATGGTACCCCACATGTTGTTGCGGGAAGTTTTGCAATATATTTGAATGAGAACTGGTTTAATGGAACATGAATATTTGGGGTGGTAGCATGATAACTAAAACTGAAAACAAATATAGTCTATACTGTTAATATTGCATAATATAAATATCATAATATTAGAATGGAAATTCTCATGCCTGTTTGCATGTTGAGATGGTATTTTTTATGCATGGTTGCATTTTGTGGTGGACTTTCTTCCATGCATGTTGAATGAATTGGTGGATGTTTGCATGTTGAGATGGCTTTTTCTTATGCATGATTGCATGTTATGGTGGACCTTCCATGGCTAAGTGGCGTGGCACCGGTGGTCGAAATAATATTTTTCGCGCCATGCGCACGAACTATCATGCGGTGAACTATGAACTGGCGGAGAGAAACCTGCTATTTAACCTCATGGTCCTAAATGGTGATAGAAATTAATTTTCTTGAGTTTTTGACTGTTCATGTCTCTATAATGATAATTTTCCAGACTGTTATTTGTGGACATGTCACATAAATGTATTTTCCTCACGGTTGGTTATAACCACGACCTGAAATGTGCTTTTCTCATTGTTGGCACCAGACGTGTCAATACCTGGCCGTTGCGGGTTTGAGGTTTTTTTTTTT
>NW_021203734.1:0-3244 GCF_002162155.2 Triticum dicoccoides
GCCTTCGAACTCTGAAAAGTTACTACACTGAAGAAGAAGGTACAATAGCTAGCTTAGAGATATGTTCTGTTCTTTTGAGACAAGCTTAAAGGAAGCGTAACATTTATCGGTTGTTTCATTGCAGGCAACAGTCAATGTTTCATCTACACAAGGCAAATTATTATTCTTCCACAGAAGTTTTTGTTTGTCTTTCTGCAATCTCAGTTTATTTTTCAACTCCATTCTCAAGTGTTTTTTTATCATGCCCTTCTTAATTATTTTGTGGCTTATTGGTTTTCTGCTTTTGATTTTTTAAAATTACTTTTAGTTTAGTCTTCTCATGTTGTATTATGCTTTCTGTTATCCTGCATTATTATTATTTTTTTGTACTTATTTGGTAAGCTCATCCTCAGCCCACTAGGAAAGCTAAATTTATAATCACTAACCTATGTTTATTTCTCCATTTTCTGATTGTAGGATCTTGCTATCGGTTGCCATACAAAAAACCAAGATAGACCGAGATATCTCTCCAAATATAGTAACCCATTTCTATTACTCAAGTTTCTAATTTTGGATGTGCAACAAGTCATCAGGTCCTTATAGAAATTCAGTTTACTGTATTTGCTGGCTCATAATTGTATTGTTTCCTCTAACCTTTATCTGCCTTACTTACTTCATGCAGGACATGATATTAGGAGACAAGGGTGTCAAAGTCCAAAGTTTTGGGCTCATGAGATTTAAGGCTCCTTTTTGTGTGCAGTTATTCTCTCGAGGTGTTGGTCACATGTGTTATACATTCAGATTTTACTGTTGCCTTTGTCATCAGAGTTATATTTTCTATGCCCTGATTTTCTAATAACTGACATTCATTTTGTTTTGCCTGATTTAGATTACTCATTTTGTATCTATTGATTGTTTTTACATGAATATTACAAAACGCCTAAAGGAAATCACAAGTTAGCTTTCTTTCATTATCATTGGTTAAATATTGCGTTGTTTTCTAACTCATTGTGAGTCATGTTTTATCCTACTTCAAAACAGCTGCCCTCACTCGATGTCACAATCAATGTTTTAAAGGACTGTTGCTATTTTGCATATATGCTCTTTGAAACATGGTCAGAATGTAATATTCTTAAATCCTCTGAATGGGATATAGATGTACGTTGCAGTTTCACTTTCATGAGAATGGAATCGAGAAGATGCATTAATGTTAACTCCTGCTTTGGATTGTGTCACCAATAATAAATATCATATATTACAAATTTTTTTGTTTATATCTCTCCAAATCATTGTTAAATTTCCCGCTGCAACGCGCGGGGAACCCTCTAGTTTGCACAATGTTGGTGCATGCAAGCTGGACGCTTTGGGATCTTGGACTGAAGAAACTAGCAGAGTAGACAGGCTTTGTTCGGAAATATGAGTGAGTTGGAGAACCTAAACAGAAGAGAGAAAATGCTGCAGCAAGACGGAGACCCACTCCCACTGACTGAGCCTGCACTGCCCTCTCTTCTTCCTCTCCGCGTTGGTCGTGCTTGCCCCTTCTCAACCAGCGGCTCCGCTCCATCCACGCCCCTGCTGCTGCTGCTGCTGCACCAACGTCGGCTGCTCTTCTTCCATCTCCCCGTTGAAAGCCTGTTGCTGCTTCATGGCTTCACCTGCCTGCTAAATAAAGGTTTGTCTCCCTGTCTCCGGTTCAGTCACCGCCATGGCATCTAGTTTTATAATTTGACCGGCTTCAGATATTTATACTTTATTCTCACTGGTTAGTACGGAGTAGTATATCATTTCACTGGCTTTGGATCTCGGGGGTGGATCTGGATTTCACCGGCTTTGATCTTGGGGGTGGATCTGGAGTTTATATTTTCTTTGGGAAAAAAGGGATCTGGATCTAGAGAACGACATCTCAAGTTAATTAACTCTGGATTTTCCATCACTTCAGGTGGATCTAAAGCAGGCCTCCAAGAGAAGCACCCACGGCGCTACTCTGCTCTGCTTTCAGCTCAGGTGCAGATTCTTACTGTATTATGCTTTTACTCAGAAATAGGGAGTACGTTGGGAAAAAAAACCCGATGTTTATGGTATGGATGGATGGTTGAAACTTCATTCGCTCAGCAGATTGTTTACATGTTTCAGGCACAGCACAAACATAACTAGAGAGCCAAGATAGATCCTTGTCCAGCCATCTCAGCCACAGATGGTTGGAATAATGGTGAGCGCTTCTACCGGGGTGATGAATTCTCTCCTTGGTAAGCTGGCCACCCTGATGGGGGACGAGTTCGCCAAGCTAAAGAACCTGAGGAAGGAGGTTAAGTACATCAGCGATGAGCTGAGCAGCATGAAGGATGCTCTAGAGAGCCTTGCAGATTTGGATGAGCTGGATATACAGACTGCAAGGTGGAGGGACGTGGTCAGGGAGATGTCTTATGACATTGAGGATATTATCGATGACTTCATGTCCAAAATTGGTGAGAAGAGGAAAAAATCTGGGTTTGTCCATGACACCATTCAACGCCTTAGAACTTCAAGGGCCCGCCATCAGATTGCTGGCCAGATTGAGGACATCAAGAAACTTGTGCGTGAAACAAGTGAACGGCGTGACAGATACAAGGTCGATGTCCCCACATCACATAATGTGGCTGTTGACCAACGGGTTGTCGCACTCTATGAGAATGCAGCTAAACTTGTTGGCATGGAGGGCCCAACCAATGAGGTTGTCAGTTGGCTAAAAGATGAGGATAAGCAGTTGAAGGTTGTATCAATTGTAGGTTTTGGAAGTTTGGGTAAAACAACACTCGCCAATGAGGTATACCATAAGCTGAAGGCGGAATTTCATTGTAGTGCATTTGTGCCGGTGTCTCAAAAGCCCAACATTCCAAAACTTCTGAATAGTTTATTAACCCAACTTGGGTGTGGACAACCTTTTCATGATTGTGAATTAAATGTTCTTCTCGACCAACTCAGAGAAAACCTGAAAAACAAGAGGTACTGATTCTAACTTTCTATATTGTTGTTGTTCACATGTGCCCCTGATACTTAGATTTCCTTAAAACATTTAATATTATGTTCTTCTATAAAAGAATTAATATTTAATTTGATAATAAATATTTTCATCTACCTTGAACCTTTTGAAATTTATTTTTAAATTTACTTACCACTGTACTAATTTCTTGCAGGTACTTGGTTATCATCGATGATCTATGGGATGTATCAGCATGGAATATTATTAAATGTGTTTTCCCAGAAAATAATCTTGGTAGTAGATTAA
>NW_021203735.1:0-998 GCF_002162155.2 Triticum dicoccoides
TAGCATATCCAACAGAACAAACAGCGGTCGACTGACCTGGACATTGCTTTGGAGGGCAGAACTGGCGTCATAAGCTGCCTGGCTCGCGTCCCGGATGGTCTTCAGCTGCTCCATCATGAGTCCCGCCTGGCGTATCGCCTCCTTCGCTGCGCCAGCTTGGTCCTCCGGGACGTGGTGCGTCATGAAGAGGGAAGGCTGCTGAGCACTCGTCAGTGGATTCGCGAAGGTCACCGTGTGTCGAGTGGTGTTCTCTTCCTCCACAGTCAGAATTTCAGGCGCCGGCACATCCTGAGGCACCTTACTGGCGGACGCTTTCCGACTCCTCCTGTGCTTCAGCGGTTCTTCATCCTCATCATCATCAGGAAGATCGATAACAGTGTTGGGTGGAGCTGCGGAGAAGGATCAGGATCAGAGATCGCGAGTCAGTCGACTAAGAATGGTATTAAGAACACAGTACCTGGATTCGAAGTCGCTGCATCCTCCATCTCGTGGTCATCGGCCCGGGCCGAGGTCTCAGAAGTAGCAGCACTGCAACTCCAAAGGATCAGTCGACTAAACCTCAGCGTCGACCAGAGATAAAGTTCGCACAGAATAAGAAAATATGAGCAACACAATTACCCTGATATGGTGGGGATGGACACCTTCATCTTCGGCAGGAGCTTGGTCGGCTTCGATGAGGCCGCCCTGGGCTGCTTCGGCGCCTTTTCAGTCGGCGCCGGAGAGGTGGTCCGAGGGCGCTTGGTCGACTGAGTGGCGGTCGCAACCCCCTTACCACGTTCGGTCGAAGGGTCGTGGACAAGCTTCGACCGCCTTTCTGAGCGCGGTGGAACGACCTCCTCCTCCTCTTCTTCCTCGTCCTCGATGTCATCTTCATCACCTTCATCATCATCATCGTCGTCATCATCCCCTGCAGCATCCGAGTCCCATTCCTCCTCTTCCTGGCTCTCGCCCCCACTCGCCTCGCCCCCGCTCGCCTCGCCTTCCTCAGTCGAAGCTTG
>NW_021203736.1:0-958 GCF_002162155.2 Triticum dicoccoides
TGTGGCTAGACTTGAAGCCATACATATACTGCTGGCCTATGCAAATCATCATAACATACTTCTATATCAAATGGATGTGAAGAGTGCCTTTCTCAATGGCAAGATTGAAGAAGAAGTGTATGTTGCACAACCGCCTGGGTTTGAAGATCCAAAACATCCTGACATGGTATACAAGCTCAACAAGGCACTGTATGGCCTCAAACAAGCCCCTCGGGCCTGGTATGACACACTCAAATATTTCCTGAAGAGCAAAGGCTTCATACCTGGTTCCCTAGATCCCACTCTTTTCACGAAGACATATGATGGTGAACTGTTTGTGTGCCAAATTTATGTGGATGACATTATCTTCGGCTGCACCAATCAGAAGTACAGTGAAGAGTTTGGCTATATGATGCAAGAGCAATATCAGATGTCTATGATGGGGGAGCTGAAGTTCTTTCTCGGTCTTCAAATACGACAACAACGCAATGGCCACTTCATATCTCAAGAGAAGTATCTCAAAGAGTGCCTGAAGAAGTTTGGTATGCAAGACTGCAAAGGCTTCACAACACCAATTCCAGCCAAACATCATCTGGGTCCCGACGACAATGGTAAAGAGTTCGATCAAAAGTTATACCGCTCCATGATTGGTTCCTTGCTTTATTTATGTGCATCTAGGCCAAATATTATGCTTAGTGTTTGCATGTGTGCTCGATTTCAAGCGGCACCAAAGGAGTCGCATCACTTAGCTGTGAAGCGAATTCTTCGATATTTGCCTCACACCCCAACTCTTGGATTATGGTATCCAAGGGGCTCAGAGTTTGATCTGGTTGGATTCTCGGATGTTGATTATGCTGGTGACAAGGTTGATCGGAAGTCTACCTCAGGCACATGCCACTTTCTGGGACGATCACTTGTATGTTGGTCTTCAAAGAAGCAGAACTGTGTATCCCTCTCCACTGCTGAATCTGAATACATT
>NW_021203737.1:0-13284 GCF_002162155.2 Triticum dicoccoides
CGCGCACGCCTCGCCTCCTCGAGTCGTCCATCGCCTCTGCTACCTCGAGCGGCTCCTCTCCGGTGAAACTCGCGAGCCCGGAGGCACCGAAGCAACGCAATCGCCATCTTCTTCACCGCCGGTCGCCGGACCTCTCCGTCGTCGATTGGCTGCAGCCAGGCCGTCCCCGAGCCTCCCGTGCTGATCTCCAGGACCGCCGTAAGATCTTCTTCGTTTTCCCCCTCCTTTTCTGCTCGTTCCCGTGCCGTAGCCGCCTTCCCCGCAAGCACCGAGCTCCGGCCATCGCCATTGCCGGTGAACCTCGCGTCCCGACGCTCTTCCGCTCGCTCCAGTAGCTCCCGCGTGCTCCCCAGGTCCCCAGGGTCCCGACGCGCTCCTCTGCTCTCTGGCTAACGCGCTGCAGCCACTGCGCCGTGCTGGCCCGATCTCCGGCCACCGCTGACCTCGTCGCCGCCGTCACGGCAGCCACTGGAGCTCTCACCTGAGTACACGAGTGTGCTCAGCGCGCCTCCACGAACCTGCAGCTACCAGTAGCTCCGCCTCCCGTGCCCTCTAGCACCATACTCGGCTGCTCCCGAACACCGGCCGCCGCCACGAGCTCGACCCCGGCGAGCTCGAACCACCCCAACCCCTCCCATTTGGCTCTCTGGATGCGCAAGAGCGAGGGCTATGCCCTGGTGCCCTCAGCCGCCGCCTCCGTCGCCTTTAGCGCAAGTCCGGCGCGTTGCCGCCGCCATTTTGGTCGCCGCCGGCGTAAGTCCGGCGATGATGACGTGGGCATCATTAGCGGCTAACCCCCCCCCACACTAACCAACCCCCTAGGCCACTGACAGCGGGCCCCACCCCTGGTCAAACCCCAGTCAGCGCTGGGTTTGACCGGGATTAGCTCCTGTGTCACTGACGTGTGGACCCCACACGTCAGGTTTGACCGAGCCAGCCCAGTTGACCCTGCTGACGTCACTGTGACGTGGGGCTGACGCAATAAACCATTTTCTGGATTCATTATAATTCAGGAAATTGTAAAAACTTCTAAAAATCATAGAAATTCAACCGTAACTCCAAATTAAATAAATTATATATGAAAAATTATCAGAAAAATTCAAGGAATCCATCTATACCATTTTCATGCATGTTAGAACAACTTATCACTACTGTTTAGCACAAATCATATAAAGGGCATTTAATTAATCATATATGGAGTTTGAATTTGAATTTTAGATTCAAACCAACTTCATTTAATCTGGTTTTAGGTGCATTAGCCCAAAACACATTCATATTGCCATGTCATAGCATGCATCATATTGTGCATTGCATTGATCGTGTTTTCTGTATTTGCCGGTATTTGTCCCCTCTCGATAGACGTGATACCGATGATGTGATCGTTGACACTGATGAAGACTCAATGTTATCTTCAGAAGTGCCAGGAAAGCAAAACCCCCTTGTTCATTCCGATAAAATCCCACTCTCTCGCTCCTGCTCTCTTTTAGTGCATTAGGACAACAACGACATATTTGATACTTGCTGCGGTAGCTGAACCCTTTATCCTTTGCATGACCTGTCATTGCCACAGTAAATAGATGAAACCCACTAGCATGAGTAGGAGTTGTTTGAGCCCTGATGTGCCTACTCATTCATGCTTGTTTGTCATGCCTGCTACTGCTTAGAGTTGAGTCAGGTCTGATTCATCGGGGATGAATCAGAGGCGTGTGAACATGTCCTACTGTGTGTGAGCTAAGTGTGTGAACACGATTTGGTAAAGGTAGCGGTGAGAGGCCATGTAGGAGTACATGGTGGGTTGTCTCATTGCAGCCGTCCTCAGGAACTGAGTTCTGTGTTTGTGATCCATGATCAGTTACTACCACACATTGGGCTCCGGGCGCTCCAAGCCCTCTCGGCTTATTAATCAACTTGATCTCTGTCCAGGAGTTGCAACTAGTTTCTGGTGTTTGTAGGCAGTGTTAGTAGTCTACCAAGTGGCACCCGGTACAGGTGGGCTTGGGACAGACTAGGCACAGTGGCCCGGTGTACCAAGTGGCACCCGGTTGGTGGGCTTGGGAACCCTGCACACATCGTTTGGGGCCGTAAGCGACACCCCGGCCGGATCTCCTTGTGGATGGAACCTGAATAGGCGATAAACCTGGACTAGAGACTTGTTCGGTTAGTCAGGTCGTGGCCGACTCCCTCGCCCGGCTTCCGCTTGAAGGTTGCCGAGGTACATGACGTGTACAGGGCGGTAAGTGGCGAGAGCGTGTGTGAAGAAGTACACCCCTGCAGGGTTAACATCATCTATTCGAATAGCCGGATTCCTCGGATATGGAAACTTGGACCCCATTGCATAGTTCATAGACAAGTGAAAGTGGATACTCTAAAATACGCAAGATAAGCGTGAGTGCTATGGATGGCGTTCTCGTAGGGAGACGGGAGCGGATCCATAGTGGTGTATTGATATGGTGGATATGTGGACTCGTGTGCGCCACCTTAAAAGAGTTACTTGCAGTCGTAGTTCAGGTTAGCCACCGAGTCAAAGCTGGCTTGCTGCAGTTAAACTCCACCACCCCCCTTGTTGATAATGATGCATGTGTAGATAGATCTGATGTAAGTCTTGCTGGGTACATTTGTACTCACGTTTGCCTATTTTATGTTTTGCAGAGAGACTTCAGTCTCACTAGTAGTTCCGCTTGGACTTCGACGTTTAGCTTGATACCTCAGCTATGATCTTGTGCCCTCGGCAGGATCCGGTAGATAGTCAGGCTTCTCAGCCTTTTTCATTTATAGATGTCTGTACTCAGACATGATAGCTTCCGCTTGTGCCTTGACTTGTATGCTCTGATTGTTGGGTCATGAGACCCATGTTTGTAATGTCTTGCTCCTCGGAGCCTATTGAATAAACTACTTGAGTCGTAGAGTCATTTTGTGATGCCATGTTGTATTGCACATATCGAGCATATTGTGTGTATGTTATTGAAATGCTTGGTATGTGTGGGATCTGACTATCTAGTTGTTTATCTTTAGTAGCCTCTCTTACCGGGAAATGTCTCCTAGTGTTTCCACCGAGCCATGGTAGCTTGCTACTGCTCCGGAACACTTAGGCTGGCCGGCATGTGTCCTTCTTCGTTCCTGTGTCTGTCCCTTCGGGGAAATGTCACGCTTTGAGTACCGGAGTCCTGTTAGCCCGCTACAGCCCGGTTTACCGGAGTCCTGCTAGCCCAGTGCTACAGCCCGGACCCACTTGCTGATGACCGACACGTTCGAAGCTGGGTCATGGATGCCTGTCCCTGTAAGTCTGTGCCACTTTGGGTTTACGACTAGTCATGTCAGCCCGGGCTCTTTATCATATGGATGCTAGCGACACTATCATATACGTGAGTCAAAAGGCGCAAACGGTCCCGGGCAAAGGTAAGGCGACACCCGTGGGGATACCGTGCGTGAGGCCGCAAAGTGATATGAGGTGTTACCGGCTAGATTGATGTGACATCGAGTCGGGGTCCTGACAGCGTTGGTATCAGAGAAAACAGTAAATAATAAAAAGAGCAAAGCTTACCTGTGCAGGCCACTGGAACCGGCCCAGCTAGGCCCAGCCCACCTCCTCCTCACTCCTACTGTCTTCAACCTCCTGCCAGTGGGCAGGAGGGCGTGTGCCCATGGCGCGCCAGCACGCGCACGGCCACCGACGGCCACCTCCTGCTTGCCGCTTCGCCCTGGACTCTCCTGGCATCGCCACGCACCCCCCCGGGCCCCTCTCGCTCTCCCTCGCCCTCATCCTCTCCCCTGGACCCCTCTCTCTCGCCACCGAACACGCCCATCGCCGCCGTTCGCCGTTGCCGCGACCACAGCCACCCCCTCTCCTCTCCGACGCGCTTCCGAGCTCCGCCACAACCCCCTACACCTCCTCGTTGAGCTACGGACCTCCCGGACCTGCTGCAACGCCGCCACCATCGCCGTTTCCATCGCCGGCCGCCGAGGATCTTCATCGTCAATTCACCACCATCGTCGCGTCCCCGAGCCGGCTAACCACCCCTACGGCACCGCTGTGAGCCCCCACGTCTCCCCTCCCTCTTTCCCCCTTCGATTTCGCCCTGTAGCTTCGATTCCACCGGAGCCGCGAGCTCGGCTCCGCCGGCGATGTCGCCGCCGTCGTTGCAGGTCACCAAACTCGCGTCCGAGCACGACCTCGAGCTCGTGGATCTCCCAGGAGCCCGCCCAGCCTCTCAGCTCGCTCGCTCGCTAAGCGTAGCCCCGTGCCCGCGCTGGCCCGAACTCCGGTCGCCGCCGCGGACCCCGTTCCGGTGAGCTCGAGCCACCTCAGCCCCTACCGTTTGCACAAATGGATGCGGACGACTCCCAGCTACGCGTAGCTGCCCTCCGCCGGCCATTTGGTCGCCGGAGGAGGAATTCCGACCCCCTCCGCCGTCTCGGGCTTCACCGGCGACGAGCCGCCGGCGTGTTAGCCTCGGCTGACCAGGGGTTTGACCTCCCCTAGGTCCATGACAGGTGGGCCCGGCCCCTGCTAACTTTGGTTAAGTTAATAACTACTTTTAGTTAAGCCACTGACCCACTGACAGTAGGCCCCACCCCTGGTCAAACCCCAGTCAGCGCTGGGTTTGACCGGGATTAACTCCTGTGACACTGACATATGGGGCCCACAGGTCAGATTTGACCTGGACAACGCCGTTGACTTGCTGACGTCACTGTGAAGTCATGCTGACGCAGTAATTCTTTTCTGGATTTATTATTATTCAGAAATTCCAGAAAATGCCTAAAACTTCCAAAATTCATAGAAAATTAACCGTAACTCCAAATTAAATAATTTATATATGAAAAATTATCAGAAAAATTCAAGGAATCCATCTGTACCATTTTCATGCATGTTAGAACAACTTATAGCTGCTGTTTAGCACAAATCAACTAAATGGCATTTGAATATTCACATATGGAGTTTGAATTTGAATTTTATATTCAAACCAACTTCATTTAATCTGGTTTTAGGTGCATTAGCCCAAAACACATTCATATTGCCATGTCATAGCATGCATCATATTGTGCATTGCATTGATCGTGTCTTTTCTGTATTTGCCGGTAATTGTCCCCTCTCGATAGACGCGATACCGATGATACGATCGTTGACACTGATGAAGACTCAATGTTATCTTCAGAAGTGCCAGGCAAGCAAAACCCCCTTGTTCATTCCGATACAATCCTACTCTCTCGCTCCTGCTCTCTTTTACTGCATTAGGACAACAACGATTCATCTGTTACCTGCTGCGGTAGCTGAACCCCTTTATCCTTTGCATGACCTGTCATTCCACAGTAAATAGATGAAACCCACTAGTATGAGTAGGAATTGTTTGAGCCCTGTTGTGCCTACTCATTCATGCTTGTTTGTCATGCCTGCTACTGCTTAGAGTTGAGTCAGGTCTGATTCATCGGGGATGAATCAGAGGCGTGTGAACATGTCCTACTGTGTGTGAGCTAAGTGTGTGAACACGATTTGGTAAAGGTAGCGGTGAGAGGCCATGTAGGAGTACATGGTGGGTTGTCTCATTGCAGCCGTCCTCAGGAACTGAGTTCTGTGTTTGTGATCCACGATCAGTTACTACCACACATTGGGCTCCGGGCGCTCCAAGCCCTCTCGACTTATTAATCAACTTGATCTCTGTCCAGGAGTTGCAACTAGTTTCTGGTGTTTGTAGGCAGTGTTAGTAGTCTACCAAGTGGCACCCGGTACAGGTGGGCTTGGGACAGACTAGGCACAGTGGCACGGTGTACCAAGTGGCACCCGGTTGGTGGGCTTGGGAACCCTGCACACATCGTTTGGGGCCGTAAGCGACACCCCGGCCGGATCTCCTTGCGGATGGAACCCGAATAGGCGATAAACCTGGACTAGAGACTTGTTCGGTTAGTCAGGTCGTGGCCGACTCCCTCGCCCGGCTTCCGCTTGAAGGTTGCCGAGGTACATGACGTGTACAGGGCGGTAAGTGGCGAAAGCGTGTGTGAAGAAGTACACCCCTGCAGGGTTATCATCATCTATTCGAATAGCCGGATTCCTCGGATATGGAAACTTGGACCCCATTGCATAGTTCATAGACAAGTGAAAGTGGATACTCTAAAATACGCAAGATAAGCGTGAGTGCTATGGATGGCGTTCTCGTAGGGAGACGGGAGCGGATCCATAGTGGTGTATTGGTTGGTGAATATGTGGACTCGTGTGCGCCACCTCAAAGAGTTACTTGCAGTCGTAGTTCAGGATAGCCACCGAGTCAAAGCTGGCTCGCTGCAGTCAAACTCCACCATCCCCTTTGTTGATAATGATGCATATGTAGATAGTTCTGATGTAAGTCTTGCTGGGTACATTTGTACTCACGTTTGCCTATTTTATGTTTTTGCAGAGAGACTTCGGTCTCACTAGTAGTTCCACATGGACTTCGACGTTTAGCTTGTTACCTCAGCTACGATCTTGTGCCCTCAGCAGGATCTGGTAGATGGTCAGGCTTCTCAGCCTTTTTCATTTATGGATGTCTGTACTCAGACATGATAGCTTTCGCTTGTGCCTTGACTTGTTTGCTCTGATTGCTGGGTCATGAGACCCATGTTTGTAATGTCTCGCTCCTCGGAGCCTATTGAATAAACTACTTGAGTCGTAGAGTCATTTTGTGATGCCATGTTGTATTGCACATATCGAGCATATTGTGTGTATGTTATTGAAATGCTTGGTATGTGTGGGATCTGACTATCTAGTTGTTTATCTTTAGTAGCCTCTCTTACCGGGAAATGTCTCCTAGTGTTACCGCTGAGCCATGGTAGCTTGCTACTGCTCTGGAACACTTAGGCTGGCCGGCATGTGTCCTTCTTCGTTCCTGTGTCTGTCCCTTCGGGGAAATGTCACGCTTTGAGTACCGGAGTCCTGTTAGCCCGCTACAGCCCGGTTTACCGGAGTCCTGCTAGCCCAGTGCTACAGCCCAGACCCACTTGCTGATGACCGACACGTTCGAAGCTGGGTCATGAATGCCTGTCCCTGTAAGTCTGTGCCACTTTGGGTTTACGACTAGTCATGTCAGCCCGGGCTCCTTATCATATGGATGCTAGCGACACTATCATATACGTGAGCCAAAAGGCGCAAACGGTCCCGGGCAAAGGTAAGGCGACACCCGTGGGATACCGTGCGTGAGGCCGCAAAGTGATATGAGGTGTTACCGGCTAGATCGATGTGACATCGAGTCGGGGTTCTGACAGCGTTGGTATCAGAGCTTGACTGCCTGTAGGATTACCAAGCCAAACTGGTCGAAGTTGAGTCTAGAAATTCTTTAGTTATATAAGGGAATTGATTGTGGGATGGAACGTAAGGCTCTTTTTACTCCTTATACCTTATGCCTTCTGATCTGAGTCATCTTATCTCTCCTGCGGGGATTAAGAACTAGGCTATCTTTTCTTTCTATCAGGATCACGTGTTACTAATCCGTAGACTTATAGATTGTTGGATTTAAGTCTCAGTTCAGTTCTTACTACTTCTGTATGTTAATTGTTGATCTCGAAACCTTGATATTGTGCTTCCGAGTGGTTATGCCACCATTTTTGTGAATGTCTCAAATCTTTTCTGAGCATTTACAGCCGTTATGCTGTCCGAGTCATCCCAGGTTTCTAAATAGTCGGATGCATTTGCAAATCCCTTCCTCCTGTTTCCGATGTGCCTTTGGTCAGATTAATCACACAAATCAGTGAGTTGAGGTACTTTATTGCCTTGACATATATGTTGGAGCTAGTATTATGACCCTAGGCGTCTTAGGGGATCATCTAGTAATTTAGCCATGATTTGTGTTCCCAGTGTGATGATTCTGGCCATCATTCTCGAAAGCATCCCGTGATGCTACTTAGTAGTAGGTATTCTATTCCTGGGTTCTTGAACCCGAGATTCACTCTACTTACTTCATGTTGATAGTGTTTACTAGTTCCTTCAGGATATTAGTAACTTTGCGATAGTCCTCGAGGTCCGTGGTATATCGTTCTTCCAAATACCATGAACCATTATGGCAGAAGTTTGTTGGACCAAAAGATCACAACAGGCCCTCTATGAGTTCTCCATGCTATATTGTGACTCTGCCAGCTCAACCTTTCTGCATGGGTTATTCGGAAGAATTATGTTGAACTTTGTTCGGCATACCAACCCATGTATCCACAACCCAGAAAGTTATATGTTCTTTTGAGTTGTCTCTCTTTAGTTGCATTCTGACCCTCGTCTATCAATTGATTGTCAAGAGTATGCGTGCGTTCGTCTATCGATGCCTATTACTCTTGTGGTCCGTCAAGCCATT
Organism: Triticum dicoccoides; assembly: GCF_002162155.2. Lineage (NCBI taxonomy): Eukaryota > Viridiplantae > Streptophyta > Magnoliopsida > Poales > Poaceae > Triticum > Triticum dicoccoides. Next base: position 8,307 of record NW_021203737.1, read on the forward strand.
CTATCGCAGAATGACTAGGAGAAACAAACTCCAGTACCTCTTCCATATCCAGGATTGGGTCAAAGAAGTTGTGCTCCGCAGATCAAAATGCCAATCTAGCTTCTGGTCTGCTCTACCCTGAAGTATTACCTTCTTTATGACAGGAATTTCATGAGAATTGCACCACATTTTGTGAATTCTTGACATAGTGATACTTCTTGCCATCATTAGTCATTCCTCGGTCTTCGTGTTGATACAACCGGAATACCGACAAATGAATTGTGATGTGTGAAATCAATACGCCTAGCAACCTCGTTGCTGGGTAGTTAAAGGACAATAAATTCATTCTTAGTGTGTTGGTTATTGAATCATCATTCTAAGATTGATCGTGCTACCTAGTCCTTATTTTGGTGCACCCTTCGATTGATGAGTTAGGATCTTGTCAGGTCCTCACCCATTTGATCATATCGTCTTGCCCTCAAAAGCAAGATTGTTCTCGAGCTTAGTAACATACCGGTGGTTCGTGATTTTCTAAATGTCTTCTCGGAAGTGTTACCGGGTTGTCACCTGACCGCTGTGTTGAGTTCGTGATCAAGTTGGTTTCTTGTGAACCACCCTCTCTCCAAGAATCGGTGTTAGATATCCCTGAGCTAGTTGGTTAAGCTAAACGACAACTTGGAGGGTTGGAAGATAAAAGCTTGCCTAACTTAGTTCATGTTAAGGGATATCTTTTTGTGTGTGTGTGTTGAAGAAAGATGATATCTTCATCGATTGGTCCTTGTGATCAGTTGCTGGACCTATTGTCTTATCAATCCTTTGATTTGAGTGTGGGCTATCGTCAAATCAAATCAGTACCAACGATGCTCGTAATGTTGTCTTATTCGTGGTTGATCCCTCGAGCATACACCATTACATCTTTGGTCTGACCAATGCTATCACTTGTTCACTTAACTATGGAATTCCTTTTAAAAGGAAACCCAGATGAATTGTTGTTGTGCCCATTGACAACATCCTTGTCTTCTCCATAATATTGCTGAACATTAAGCTAGTGTTGGAAACTTTTAAAAGCATTTGTTCATGCTAGCTCATGAAGCATATGTTTGGATGAAGGTAGTGACTTCCTTTAATTCATGTGCATCTGATGCAAGTTGCCGCCGTGGATTCGAGAAAGTCAATGTTGCTTTCTTTGGAATCATTCCAAATCAGTCATGCACACGTGCGAAGAATGCTGTGGTTTGAAGACTTGCAACCTTCAATCTATATGTATCCCTAGCACACCAAGCCACTGATTGACTTGTTCAAGGAAAAGAAGTCTATGCTTGGGATCTAATCCATGGACTTGCGTAAAGACTTCGATATCCTCGATGATGACTTCCAACCAGAACTTGGTAGTGTTTTATTGTAAGACTACCATGTGGGCATGCTTGTCTGGGACAACGTGTTCACATGTTTGTAGCAGAACCAGCTCATGTTTTGGAGCTTGCTATCGTAGTTCATTTTCCGAGAATCCCGCAACGTCATCTCGTCGATTTGTGTTGCAAACTTTCATTTTTTTTCTTCCTGGACTCGATGAGTCTGGAATATCCTGACACCAACCAGATCTGAATCTCAGGCAGATATGATGGTTGGAATATTTCCCAAGAATTATAATATTGGTCGCGCGGTAACCGGTAAAGTGGATGTCGTGGCCAACACACCCAGCCGGAAGACCTGTTATTATAATATCTTGATTGATGAAGTTGGCCACCTCCTCATAGGGATTTCGTAGGGTTTACTCCCTAGTTGCCCCTATGGATTTTTGGTGTTCCCGAAGTCCGACCTTTTACTTGATGTTCTAGTTATCAAACCATATCTATGAATGGGATACGCTAGCACATCAAGGAGAACATTAGAAGCGGAGTGCTAAATGTCTCTCGGTCGATCGTCCAGATTTTGTTCCTTGGCTCGCTAAGGTGAAATCTGAGATAGTATTATCCTCCTTTGCATCTGCATCGTCCATCGCTATTCCTCATGGTAGTAAGTTGTGTTGCCAGGATCCTTGACACGGATGTTGGTAAAACCTTGATGAATATGGAAATGCTCAAGTTCTTGAGAGCACGCACAAGCGCTACATGTTATCATCTCTAACTGGGATTGCTCTCAGTTTCCTCGGCAATGCTATGATCTTTTCAAACAGTGAATTCACTCTCTGTTGTTGGGTTCTTCCCCAGTTACCAGAATCATTCCCAGCATTTGCATTTTGTTCCTAGCTTGCACCGTCAATGTGCCATTCTACCATGGGTCTCTTCCATTTCCGGTGGTAAGCAAATTCATTCATTACGTTGTCTTCAACAAGGTAATCCACATCATCCAAGTCCGAGTATGCCATTCTACCGACCCCCGCCAATCGATCGCTGTGATTTGCCTTAGGCTGATATAGAGAGTTTCAATGATCTCTATATCAAAGGTAATTCTTTTTGCCACTTAAGATAATAATCTACGAATCACCCTCCTCCAGGTGTCTCGTTGTGGTATCATGGCAACCCAACTCCTCGCTACGTTGACAACCGTTCACCACCTTCTTAGGTGTGGAATCGTTGTCCACCTAGTGAACCTTCGTCATCCGTTCCTCTCCACCCCTCTTGATGTGTATCTCGTGTCTCAACCCGAGAGATGGTCCTATGTCTCATTCCGTGAGTTGTTCGATCTTCGAGAAGATCGACCCTTCTAGAGTCTCCTTCTTCCCTCCATGTCATGTTGGCAGGATTTCTCAGAGCAAGACTCGAAGACAATGATGGTGATCGAATCAACGTTCAACTGAAGTGCAACCGGGATCGTGAAGATTATACTAGTCTGCGTTACCCTTCACCTTACCCTACGCTTGAATCTCGAGACGAGATTCTTGTTTAGTGGGGGTGAGTTGTCACATCCCTAGCTCTGACCTGTCCTGTGCTTGCTTCCATCTGTGCATCATGTTTAAATTTTTAAAACTTGAACTGAGGAAGTCAGAAGCCTCAAAACCCTAAATAAAGAAGGGCAAAAACCCTAAAATCTCATTCATTGTTCCAAAATGCTCCTCTTAGATGTTTAATATTTTTGGCAAGGGTTTTGATTGCAAACCAAAAATAATGAACATTTTAAAAGGATTTATTTTTGGGACTTTGAATTTAAATCATTAGCTATTTGAATCTGAATTATATTCATATAACTAGAATATAATTTCAAATACCCCTGAAATATTTTATAAGCTTTTGGAAAAGTCCATCTAGCAATATAAAAATATTCAGAGGAGCTTTGGCATTGTTTGAATTATTATTTTTAATTCAAACAGTGGCAAAAGAATTAAATAAAGAAAACAGAACAAATATAAAAAAAAATAGCAAAGCATCTTACCTGGCGCTTACCTGGTGGCCCAACAGGACCGGCCCAGCTCCCCCACCTGGCCGGCCCAGCCCGCCACCGCTACCCTCCGTCGTCTTCCTCCCCTCGCCCCGAAGCAGCTGCATGCCCGGCGCGCAGGCGAGCCGCGCCAGCTCCTCCTTGCCTGCCTGGCTACCCCCTCGTCGCCCTGGTCGCCTTCCGCGACGCCACGACACCCCCGACCCCCTCTCACTTCCTCCCTGTCGGCTCCTCTCTCCCCTGCTGCCCTCTCTCTCGCAGCCCCGAGCACGCCTCTCACCGCCGTCAACCGTATCTGTAGCCATCGCGCACGCCTCGCCTCCTCGAGTCGTCCATCGCCTCTGCTACCTCGAGCGGCTCCTCTCCGGTGAAACTCGCGAGCCCGGAGGCACCGAAGCAACGCAATCGCCATCTTCTTCACCGCCGGTCGCCGGACCTCTCCGTCGTCGATTGGCTGCAGCCAGGCCGTCCCCGAGCCTCCCGTGCTGATCTCCAGGACCGCCGTAAGATCTTCTTCGTTTTCCCCCTCCTTTTCTGCTCGTTCCCGTGCCGTAGCCGCCTTCCCCGCAAGCACCGAGCTCCGGCCATCGCCATTGCCGGTGAACCTCGCGTCCCGACGCTCTTCCGCTCGCTCCAGTAGCTCCCGCGTGCTCCCCAGGTCCCCAGGGTCCCGACGCGCTCCTCTGCTCTCTGGCTAACGCGCTGCAGCCACTGCGCCGTGCTGGCCCGATCTCCGGCCGCCGCTGACCTCGTCGCCGCCGTCACGGCAGCCACTGGAGCTCTCACCTGAGTACACCAGTGTGCTCAGCGCGCCTCCACGAACCTGCAGCTACCAGTAGCTCCGCCTCCCGTGCCCTCTAGCACCATACTCGGCTGCTCCCGAACGCCGGCCGCCGCCACGAGCTCGACCCCGGCGAGCTCGAACCACCCCAACCCCTCCCATTTGGCTCTCTGGATGCGCAAGAGCGAGGGCTATGCCCTGGTGCCCTCAGCCACCGCCTCCGTCGCCTTTAGCGCAAGTCCGGCGCGTTGCCGCCGCCATTTTGGTCGCCGCCGGCGTAAGTCCGGCGATGATGACGTGGGCATCATTAGCGGCTACCCCCCCCACACTAACCAACCCCCTAGGCCACTGACAGAGGGCCCCACCCCTGGTCAAACCCCAGTCAGCGCTGGGTTTGACCGGGATTAGCTCCTGTGTCACTGACGTGTGGACCCCACACGTCAGGTTTGACCGAGCCAGCCCAGTTGACCCTGCTGACGTCACTGTGACGTGGGGCTGACGCAATAAACCATTTTCTGGATTTATTATAATTCAGGAAATTGTAAAAACTTCTAAAAATCATAGAAATTCAACCGTAACTCCAAATTAAATAAATTATATATGAAAAATTATCAGAAAAATTCAAGGAATCCATCTATACCATTTTCATGCATGTTAGAACAACTTATCACTACTGTTTAGCACAAATCATATAAAGGGCATTTAATTAATCATATATGGAGTTTGAATTTGAATTTTAGATTCAAACCAACTTCATTTAATCTGGTTTTAGGTGCATTAGCCCAAAACACATTCATATTGCCATGTCATAGCATGCATCATATTGTGCATTGCATTGAT
>NW_021203738.1:0-1038 GCF_002162155.2 Triticum dicoccoides
ACATCCGTGTCAAGGATCCTGGCAACACAACTTGCTACCATGATGAATGATGATGGATGATGCAGATGCAAAGGAAGATAACACCTTCTCAAATTTCACCCCTGGCGGGGCCAAGGAGATAAAATCTGGATGATCGACCGAGAGACATTTAGCACTCCGCTTCTAATGTTCTCCTTGATGTGCTAGGGTAACCCATTCATAGATATGGTTTGATATCTAGAACATCAAGTAAAGGTCGGACTTCGGGAGCAATAGAATCCATAAGAAACAGTTACGGAGGTAAATCCTACGAAATCCTTATGGGGAGGTGGCCAACTTCCTTAACAAGATACTACAATGATAGGTCTTCCGGCTGGGTGTGTTGGCCACGACATCCACTTTACCGGTTGTCGAGGGACCAATATTATAGTTCTTGGGAAATGTTCCAACCATCATATCTGCCTGAGATTCAGATCTGGTTGGTGTCAAGATATTCCAGACTCATCGAGTCTAGGAAGGAAAATGAAGGTTTGCAACACAAATCGACGAGATGACGTTGCGAGATTCTCGGGAAATGAACTACGATAGCAAGCTCCAAAACATGAGTTGGTTCCGCTACAAACATGTGAACATGTTGTCCCAGACAAGCACGATCACATGGTAGTCTTATAATAAACACTAACGAGTTCTGGTTGGGAACCATCATCGAGGATATCAAAATCCTTGCATGAGGTATACTCTTAAGAAGGAACTTCTTCTCCTTGAACAAATCAATCAGTGGCTTGGTGTGCTAGGATATACGTATGGAATGAAGATGATCAGTCTAACAGACCACAGAATTCTTCGCACGTGCATGACCGACTTGGGATGATTCCAAAAGAGCAAAAACAAACTTTCTCGAATTCACGACGGCAACTTACATCAAAATGCACGTGAATCAAAGGAAGTCACTCCTTTCATCAAACAAGTACTTCATGAGCTAGCATGAAGAAAATGCTTTCAAAAGTTTCCAACACTAACTTAATGTTCAACAACATCATGGAGGAGATAAGGATGTTG
>NW_021203739.1:0-1041 GCF_002162155.2 Triticum dicoccoides
TACTTATGATAAAGAATTATATGCTCTTGTTCGGACTTTAGAAACATGGCAACATTATTTATGGCCCAAAGAATTTGTTATACATTCTGATCATGAATCTTTGAAACATATTAAAAGTCAAGCTAAACTGAATCGTAGACATGCTAAATGGGTTGAATTCATTGAGACTTTCCCTTATGTCATTAAACACAAGAAGGGCAAAGAAAATGTTATTGCTGATGCATTGTCTCGTCGCTATACTATGCTTTCACAACTTGACTTCAAAATATTTGGTTTGGAGACCATCAAAGATCAATATGTGCATGATGCTGATTTTAAAGATGTAATGCAGAATTGTAAAGAAGGAAGAATGTGGAACAAGTTTGTCGTTAACGATGGATTTGTGTTTCGTGCTAACAAGCTATGCATTCCAGCTAGCTCCGTTCGTCTTTTGTTGTTGCAGGAGGCGCATGGAGGAGGATTAATGGGACCCTTGGCGTGAAGAAGACGGAGGACGTACTTGCTACACATTTCTTTTGGCCAAAGATGAGACGGGATGTTGAGCGTTTTATTGCTCGATGCACTACATGTCAAAAAGCTAAGTCACGACTCAATCCTCATGGTTTATATATGCCTTTTCCTGTACCTAGTGTTCCTTGGGAGGATATATCTATGGACTTTGTTTTAGGTTTACCTCGAACAAAGAAGGGGAGGGATAGCATATTTGTTGTCGTGGATAGATTCTCGAAAATGGCACACTTTATACCATGTCATAAAAGCGATGATGCTGTTAATGTTGCTGATTTGTTCTTTCGTGAAATTATTCGCTTGCATGGTGTGCCAAATACTATTGTTTCAGATCGTGATACCAAATTTCTTAGCCACTTTTGGAGATGTTTATGGGCTAAGTTGGGGACTAAACTGCTTTTTAGTACTACTTGTCACCCCCAAACTGATGGACAAACTGAAGTAGTCAATAGAACGTTGTCTACTATGCTTAGGGCTGTTTTGAAGAATAATAAGAAAATGTGGGAGGAATGCTTGCCTCATATTGAATTTGCT
>NW_021203740.1:0-2082 GCF_002162155.2 Triticum dicoccoides
TTTTTCACAAAGTCCCAGCAGTGTTTATAAAACTCAGCTGGAATGTTGTCCGGTCCAGGCGCACGGTTACTATCCATGCCATCAAGGGCTTTTTTCACCTCTTCTTCTGTGAATGCCCCAGTAAGGAGGATATGGTCATGTTCATTGAGTTTTTCACTCTCTGGCCACATATTAGGGGACAAGTTAAATAGGTTCCCACTAGCAGGTCCAAAAAGCTTTTTATAGTAGGTTGTGGCATGAGCAAGGAGATTTTTGGTTCCCTCAATCGTCACTTCCCCATCGGTAAAGGACTGAATGGTGTTCTTACGTTTTTTTTCATTAACTACTCGATGATAAAAGGTTGTATTGAGATCACCTTTTAGGAGCCATCTTTCATTAGATTGTTGCAACCAGAACAGCTCTTCATTGACCAGTATATCATTTAGTTCAGTTTGCAAGCACATTTTCTTTTCATACAGCTCCGGATCGAGGGGGCCCTCTTCTTCCTCCTGCTCAATCTCTTCCAGTTCTGTTTTAATGCCCTTCTTTCTCTTCCTAATATGACCAAAAGTATGGGAACCCCACCCTTTAAAATATTTCTTAAGCCGTTTCAATTTGATGTTTAGAACATCTATAGGGTTTGTAGCTCGAACTGGCTGTTCCCAAATTCTCTTGGCCGTAGGATAGGATTTTTCATCTCTCAACCAACTGAGTTCAAATCTGAACTCCCGTTGATGTGGGGTGTCAGGCTTCTTCGCCTCCGAGGAAAGTAAAAGGGGGTTATGATCAGAAACATCCCTAACCAACTTACGGACCATAACCATAGGGAATAAGTCCTCCCATTCAAAACCCATTCAAAACTCTGTGTACATAGAAGTGACGACATAAAAAAGTCAGTATGCTGTAGAAGAAGAGAGGAACTGCATGTGCCATGTATCAATAATAAATTTATCTGATTGCTACGAAAAGAAGTTCGTTAATTAGTCAACTCCGGCTGTAACAAATATCTCCTTCCAGAAGGGGTATCATTCATGCAGTTTTCTTTCGAGGTGATTGTGGCTTTATTAAAAAAAGATTTGAGAGAACGCGTGTAGCATCCCAGCATTGGAGAGAACGGGTGCCAGGCCAGGCGCTACGCCTATGCTAAAGCAACCGAAGCATCTCAGACTAGCACCTCCGCATTGCGAGACCATACGTTTATTTGCGACTCGGTGCTAGTCCTTTTTCCTTAAGCACCTGGCACAAGCACCCACCATTTTATAAGGCCTCAGCCGCCTAGTTAGCTGCCACGTCACAAAAATGGAAGTGTTTGGATTTGTTCTTCTTTTTTGAAAAATAAACACTATTATGGTAATCATTCTTGTAATGTTTCCAAATTTTCGCCAAACAAATTGAAACATACTAGCAAAATGCATATTCAGCCCTTTTTTTGGTGAAAGTTTAACAAAGAATGAAATGTCCACGAAAACTTTATGTAGAATGAAATCTACCATGCTGATCCATTTGGTAAATGCTTCAAAGCTTTTCGCCAAGAAGAACAAAAAAATACAAGCAAAATACACCTTCAGCCCTTTTTTTGGGTCAGAATTTGCGCAAAAAATGAACGTGTCCAGAAAGCATTCAAAAGTTTCTATAAAATGAACAACGTCATGCTAATCATTCTCGAAAGTTTCAAACTGTTTCACTGAACAAATAAAAAATACAAGGAAAATACATATTCAACCTATTTTATGTCGAAATTTGACCATAAAATGGAAGTTTCCAGAAAATTTTGCAACAATTCTGTAAAATCAACACTACCATGATGATCAATCTGGGGAAGTTTCAAATCTTTTTGTTAAACAAATTAAAAAATATAGGCAAAATTACTTTATTCAGTAAATACTGGCTGATTTGGCCGCTGACTGGGTAATCAACTGGTCAAACAACTTCAAGTCGGAAAAAAAACCGCTTTGAGGAGAGGACATGGTTGAAACTTGACCGATTTTGACAATAGGGTTGTAATTTAGACGGTTTCAAATTCAGGGTTGATTCTTACACATTTGCCATAGTTTAGGGTTGAAATATGGACTTTCATCTAGAAAAATAACATTCACAATACCA
>NW_021203741.1:0-1540 GCF_002162155.2 Triticum dicoccoides
TCATTGAACAGTGGACTTGGGTGTTCAAAATGGATGGGTGCGGGCCGAGGATCGATGCTGGTCTAGGTGGTCGGTCATCAGGCATGGCCTGGAAGAGCGTTGCAGGGCATAGTTGAGCAGTGTCAACCTGTGCGTGAGCAGCGGCTGTAGATAGTTAGTCAAAGAAGGATAGGGAAAAGCAGCTGAAGTCGATCGGCGACATTTTCAAAATTTGAATCCTCACTTCTTTGGTGAGCACAGAGGAGCGGAACACGTAGTCTGCTAACCTAGTAGCCTGGAAATCTTTTTTTTTTGAACGATCACCAGGTGGGGAGTGGGGAAGGATCCCCACCTGAATATATTGCTCAAAAAGCTGCCAAAGCCAGAGTCACCTCAAAGGCATTGGTTGATCCAGTTTATAAGGGAAACCGAATAAAAAACCTAAACAAGTTTACCCCATTTATGAGGGAAACCGGGCCGAAAACCTAACAGGTAAGAAAGTTACAGAAGGTGAGAAAAAAAACCCACCTAGAAGAGGGCAAGACCTAGCTAGCAAGTAGCAGGACTAACATTACGGGTTACATCGAGAGGAAAGGAAAAGGCGCCAAGACACGGCCGCCTCCCTACTAAAGGGGTGCTTAAACCTAAAGGCCCAAAGCGTGAAATCTGAGATGATGTTCCAAAGAGTATCCAGGGGTGTGTGACGTTCATTGCGAAAAACTCAGGCGTTTCGGGAGTCCCAAAGTTTCCAGAGAATGGCGAGGGCGACGGTAGGCCAAATGTTGATGTCGAGGCCGACCGGAGTCGTAGTATCCCATAGAAGGTCGATGGAGTGAGGTTGCTGCAACCCAAGGAGGGACCACACCTGTGTCGCACATGGGCAAAGGAAGGCAACGTGTGTTGCATCGTCATTGGTGATTGCACACCGCGGGCAGACCGAGTCGGAGGTGATGGTCTTACGGTGTAAGTTGGCCATCGTGCTCAACCTGTAACTACAGAGAAGCCAACCGAAGATCTTGACCTTGATAGGTGCCTTGGAGCTCCAAATGTACCCTACATTGAGATCAATCTCGTGGTCGGAGGAGAGCAGCGAGTAGGCGCACCTCGAGGAGAAGGAGGAGCCGTGGTTGAGGAACCTGTTGTCGGGCCCGTCATTGGTGGCAACATCCTGCAATAGAGACAAAATAGACGCGAGCTCTACAGAAGCAACAATTGTTAGGCGGTTCCACAGAGTAGCGAGTAAACCATTATGCATGACATGTGATACCAGGACCGAGGGTGAGGTGGAGTGGGAGAAGAGGTGTGGGTAGGTATCTGCAAGCGGTGTCGGAAGAAGCCAAGCGTCTAGCCAGAAGAAGGTGGAAGTACCATTGTTGGTGAGGACAAAGGATATATTGCGTAGGGGGCTAAGCTGTTTGTTTACGATTTTCCAAAGGTAGGAGGGGTTGTGAGGTTTCTTTTCGAAGTCGAGAGAGTAGTGTTGGAAGAACCAATTTACCCAAGGCAAGTCTTGTTTTTGGAGAAGCTTGAAGGCAAATTTCATAAGGAGGCAATTGTTTTG
>NW_021203742.1:0-7140 GCF_002162155.2 Triticum dicoccoides
GCGAGCAGGTGCGTGGCGCGCGCTGCGGTCGCCGCCGGGCACCTGCCTGCCTGCCTGGCCGGCAAGCAGCTCGCTGGAGCGGCGCTGGGCTGGGCCGGCAGGTGGGCCGGGAGCAGGCGTCAGGTAAGTTTTTCCATTTCTTTCTGTTTTCTGTTTTTTTAATACTTCTGCAACTTTGTTGAATTAAATAAAATACTTAGGCAACTCCTAAAATCACCAAACTACTCCTGGTCCATAGTTGGATTATTTCCAACATGAAACATTTTAGTTTGGAGATATTTGAGCATTTAAATATTTTATATAATTTTAAATGCCCAAATTCAATTATTTATGATTTAATTCAAAAACCCTAAGATGGCCTAGGAAAATGTGCATCACTTTTGGCAGAGGTTCTGAACCAAGACAGAAATGATGGGCATTTTAGAAGGGCATTTCAGGTTCATTGAAAAAGTTTTTAGTAAACCCTAATTGGTTTCAGAGGGGACTGGGGGTTCTGTCATCCCCATTTTAGGTTTCTGATGAAAGAGTGAACATGATGCAACACTCTAATGCATGGCTAACTAGGGTGTGACAACTCACCCCCACTCAAAAGAATCTCGTCCCGAGATTTGGGTTCCTCCGGGAGGAAGGCGGGATACTCAAGTCGAAGACGATCCTCCCTTTCCCAAGTTGCTTCATCCTCAGAATGGTGCGACCATTGAACTTTGAGAAACTTGATATTATGACGTCGAGTGGTACGCTCGGCCTGATCGAGGATACGAATGGGGTATTCTCGATATGTGAGATTATCTTGGAGATCAAGCGTTTCGTGGTCCACTCCACGGATAGGATCCGAGAAGCAACGTCTGAGTTGAGAAACGTGAAAGACATCGTGGACTCTGGAGAGGTGCGGAGGTAGTTCCAACTGGTAGGCAACTTCTCCTCGTTTAGCGAGAATGCGAAAAGGTCCAATGTAACGAGGAGCCAATTTGCCTTTGATACCGAAACGATGGGTTCCCTTCAGAGGGGTAACCCGAAGATAAGCCTTCTCGTCAACCTCGAAAGTCATAGCCTTATGTTTTCGGTCATATTGACTCTTTTGACGAGATTGGGCTGTTTTCAACTTTTCACGAACGATGCGAACTTGTTCTTCTGCTTCCTGAATCATATCCGGGCCAAAGAATTGTCTTTCCCCGGTCTCTGACCAGTTAAGGGGTGTTCGACACCGTCGTCCATAGAGAACTTCAAAAGGGGCTTTACCCAAGCTAGATTGATAGCTGTTGTTGTAGGCGAATTCGGCAAATGGAAGACACTTCTCCCAGTCCATTCCGAATGAGATAACAGAGGCTCGAAGCATGTCTTCTAGAATTTGGTTGACGCGTTCCACTTGACCACTCGACTGAGGGTGGAAAGCGGTGCTAAAGGAGAGACGGGTTCCCATAGCATTTTGGAAACTTTCCCAAAATCGAGAGGTGAAAAGACTTCCTCGATCCGAGTTGATTTCCAAAGGAACACCATGGAGGGACACTATTCGGGAGATGTATAAGTCTGCCAGCTGACTAGCGGTTATACTCTCACGAACAGGTAGGAAATGGGCTACTTTGGAAAGACGATCGACCACGACAAAAATAGCATTATTCCCTCTCTTGGTCCTGGGAAAACCGGTAATGAAATCCATACCAATTTTATCCCATTTCCATTCAGGAATAGCTAGGGGTTGAAGGGTGCCAGCAGGCCGTTGGTGCTCTGCTTTTACACGACGACAGACGTCGCAATTTGCAATATACTGAGCAATTTCTCTCTTCATCCTAGTCCACCAGAACCTCTGGCGTAGGTCCTGATACATCTTAGTACTACCGGGATGAATAGTGAGAGGAGATTCATGAGCCTCCTTAAGGATCAACTGCCGTAGATGCTGGTTCTTGGGAACCACTAGACGGTTCTCAAAGTACACAACACCATGATCATTTGTGGAGAAACAACTAGCACCTCCGCTAGCAATGTTCTCCTTGATCTTAGCTATTCCCTTATCTCGCTTCTGGGCAGCAATGATTTGATCCGTAAGAGTAGGTTTCGCCACCAAGGTGGAAAGAAATCCTTGAGGAACAATGTGAAGGTTAAGCTTCCGAAATTCCTCATGGAGAAGCGGTTGACTTTGTTGTAACACCAGATTGTTACAATAAGATTTACGACTTAGCGCATCAGCCATGACGTTGGCTTTCCCTAGGGTGTAGGTTATTCCTAAGTCGAAGTCTGTGATCAATTCAACCCAACGTCTCTGCCTGAGATTCAAATCCGGTTGGGTGAAAATATACTTCAGACTTTGGTGATCAGTGAATATTTCGCAACGATTACCGAGGAGGTAATGTCGCCAGGTCTTAAGTGCATAGACTACGACTGCAAGCTCTAGATCATGAGTAGGATAATTCTCCTCATGTGGGTGCAATTGCCGTGAAGCGTAGGCAATTACGTGTCGATCTTGCATGAGAATGCAACCTAGTCCTTGTCGCGAGGCGTCGCAGTAGATAACAAAGTCCTTAGAAAAGTCTGGCGGTACCAGTACGGGAGCAAAAGTCAGGCGTCTTTTCAGTTCCTGAAAGCTGTGCTCACATTGTGGAGTCCATTCGAACTTCTTATCTTTCTTGAGGAGTTCGGTTAGGGGTTTAGCAACCTTGGAGAAGTTCTCGACAAAGCGACGACAATAGCTCGCTAAGCCCAGAAAGCTCCGAACTTGCTTGACCGATTCAGGTGGAGTCCAGTTAAGGACGGCTTGAACTCGCTCAGGGTTAACAGCAATACCTTTACCAGATATTACATGACCCAGATAGGTCACTTCTGACAACCAGAATTCACATTTAGAAAATTTGGCATAAAGGCGATGCTCTCGAAGTTTCTGCAACACTAGCCTTAGATGTTCGGCATGTTCTTCCTCGTTCTTGGAGTAGATGAGTATATCATCGAGGTAAACCACGACGAATTTATCCAAATACTCCATGAAGATTGAGTTCATTAACCGAGAAAAGGTGGCTGGAGCGTTGGTTAATCCGAAGGACATGACGGTGTACTCGTATTGGCCATAACGAGTAACAAAGGCCGTTTTAGGGATGTCCCCGTTTCTGATTTTGATTTGATGGTAGCCCAACCTCAAATCCATCTTGGAGAAGACTGAGGATCCAGCGAGCTGCTCATACAGGTCGTTGATCCTGGGAAGCGGATATTTGTTCTTGATTGTGACCAAATTGACAGGTCGGTAATCTACAACCATCCGGTCCGTACCATCCTTCTTCTTGACGAATAGGACGGGGCAAGCCCACGGAGAAGAGCTAGGTCGGATGAAACCCTTTTTCAAGGACTCATCGAGTTGTTTCTTAAGCTCGGCTAGTTCTAGGGGTGCCATCTTATAAGGTCTTCTAGCAATCGGAACGGTTCCTGGAATGAGGTCTATTACGAACTCAACATCCCTGTCAGGTGGAACACCTGGCAATTCCTCTGGAAAGACATCCGGGAAGTCACAGACTACCGGCACGTCCTCGAGGTCTGGCAAAGGGCTGGCGTTAAGAGAATATAATTGTCGCTTGGCTATTCGGGTCAAGACATTGACTATCTTCCCCGAAGGATGGGTGAGTTGAACAGTCCTAGAGAAGCAATCGATTTGGGCATGATGAGCCGACATCCAGTCCATACCCAGAATGATATTAATATCTGAAGATTTAAGGGCTATCAAAGACGCGAGGAAAACAAGTCTGTCGACTTGGATTTCATTTCCATGGCTTACTCTAGAAGTTTGCCATTTGGATCCCGGATTTTGAATTACCATAGAGGTTGGCATATCACTGAATGCGACGTTATGCAAACGAGCATAATTTTCAGATATAAAAGAATGAGAGGCTCCTGTATCGAAAAGAACAGATGCCGGGTGGCCATTAACAAGAAGCGTACCGAGAACGACGTTGGGATCCTCTTGAGCTTCTTCGGCAGAGATACAGTTGACATGGCCACGTGAGGCGGTGACCGGCTTGGCGTGGAATACTTTTCCTGTCGGCTTGCCACGGCCAACAGCTTTAGCAGATTGATTGGGGTTGGTCTGGGGACACTCACGCATATAGTGGCCAGATTCCCCACACTTGAAACAAGTCACGGAACTGGTACGTGGAGGAGCATTGTTGGTTGGACCCCCATAGGGCTTGGCCGGTGCAGACTGTTGAACGGGGCGAGGCGCCTGGAAGGATGGCCTCGGTGTGAACCTGGGTGGCAGGGCGGTGTTGGGTACCCACACGCGGCGCTTCTGAGGACCAGCACCGGATGAGGAACCCATATCACGGCCATGCTTGCGTGTTGCGTCATAGTCAGTCTGACCAGTTTCAGCACTGATGGCTTTGTTGACAAGTTTCTGAAAAGATGTGCACTCATGCAGACGGAGGTCACGGCGAAGCTCAGGACTAAGGCCCTTACGGAACCTTGCTTGCTTCTTGGCATCAGTAGACACTTCCTCAGTTGCATATCGTGCGAGGTTACCAAACTCCCTGCTGTAAACATCCACCGAGAGTCGGCCTTGGGTGAAACTGCAAAATTCCTCACGTTTACGGTCCATGAGACCCTCCGGAATGTGATGTTCACGGAAAGCCTCGCTGAATTCAGCCCAAGTAGTGACATGGCCCGCTGGGCGCATAGCTCCATAATTCTCCCACCATAGACTGGCGGGGCCTTCAAGATGATATGCAGCAAAGGTGACCTTGTCAGCCTCCGCTACCAGCGCGGAACGCAGTTTGTGAGCGATACTGCGAAGCCAGTCATCAGCGTCGAGAGGCTCGACGGAGTGGTGGAACGTGGGTGGATGTAATTTGATAAAATCACTGAGTGACACCACGTTAGTCCTCTGATGGTGTGCTGTGTTCTGTTCAATACGCTCCAACAAACGGTTGGTCTCCCGCTTGTTTCTCTCAGCTTCCATCATAACCTCGGCTAGGGAAGGAGGATGAGGCAGATTTGCATTCCTGACTTCACTGCCTTCGGCCTGCTCTTGAGGAGCAGGGTTAGTACGCGTGTTGACCATCCTAGGTAAACAAGACAATGATTTAGTCAGGATGATAAAATTCCGACATAGGATATAAAATGTAAGGAATAACTCGAAATGCAAGATGATCATCCGTATGACATGGTAGATACAGAAACTGCTTCTTTTATTCCATCGTCATACACACCATACAGGGTTTAGTACAAGACCAAACAAAGTACTATTACGGTGAAAAAAAGGATTACATCTCATCGGAGGCATCCCAAGCTCCTATACATTATTTTTCTACACCTCCGGAAAGAGTACAAACTAGGTCATATCCCACGAGTCACGCGGGACGATAGACGACACAGCTAGTGCGAACTAGTGATACTACCACTAACTCAGACCGATCCGTAGTAGTCCTCGTAGAAGTCACCTCCATAGCCTGGAAGCTCAACATGATCATCCGGAAACAGACGATCTCGCGGAGCTTGTGGACCATAGGGGCTAGGATGAGGTCTTGGACCAACAGATGGTGGCCTGCGGGGACCGCGAGGTGGGGTGATGCCTCCTACATCACGCCAACCCATCACGTCTGGCAGAGCAGATCTCACAGGATAGAGATCGCGCATATCCGAATATCCAGCTTGCACCGCCGGTGCAAACCGAGTCAATGTGGCCCAGTGGTCAGCACGGGTATTGAAGAGCTCTAACCTCAAGGCCCGATTTTCACGGTCCTTATCCTCGAGCATCTCAGCAGTGGTGCGAGTCCGTGAATCCTCCTGGGTGGGGTCAGCATAGATAGCCTGGAGATACCCTTGTGCTCCCGGAAGTGATCCTGGCATATACCGGAAATCAGAGTCCCGAAATAGGCCAGACCTGACTCGCATGATGGTCATCATAGAGTAGGCGGCGTCCTACACAGCCATCTCAATAGTAACCCCGAGTCCATAGGAGCAGTGAAGGGGCTCGGTGGACCCAGGATAGGATGGAAATATCCTGACAGTGCGGAGATACTGGCTTTGATTAAAGTCTCGGAATTGCTCTTCGACCGTGTACTCAGGATACCAACGGTATCCAGCCTCAGTCATTACCCTGACCAACATGGCAGTATGGCCGGGTACATCTAGGCATCGAGTCAGGCGAACCACTTGATTGAGGTCGCGAGTGGCCATCTGAAAGCACAATCATAATGCAAAGGCATTAGAATTTCTAGCAAAATTTCGGCAGCATAACAGCTGTAAATGCTCAAGAAGGATTTTGAGACATTTGACAAAGGATTTCATACACACTCAACATCATCATATCAAAGTTCTGAATCCATCCTAACAACATAATGTGGTAGTAGAACTGAACTAGGCTTGTATCCATCAACCCTATAAGGTACTACTGATTAGTAACACGTGATCCTGATAGAGAGAATAGATCCTAATTCCTTAACCCCCGGTGGAAGGATAGACTGACTCAGATCAGAATGTCATAAGATAAAGGAGTAAAAAGAGCCTTACGTTCCACCCACAAACAATTCCCCTACATATAACTAAAGAATTTCTAGACTCAACATCGACCAGTTTGGCTTGGAGAACCTACAGGCAGTCCTGCTCTGATGCCAACGCTGTCAGGACCCCGACTCGATGTCACATTGATCTAGCCGGTAACACCTCATATCACTTTGCGGCCTCACGCACGGTATCCCCACGGGTGTCGCCTTACCTTCGCCTGGGACCGTTTGCGCCTTTTGGCTCACGTATATGATAGTGTCGCTAGCATCCATATGATAAGGAGCCCGGGCTGACATGACTAGTCGTAAACCCAAAGTGGCACAGACTTACAGGGACAGGCATCCATGACCCAGCTTCGAACGTGTCGGTCATCAGCAAGTGGGTCCGGGCTGTAGCACTGGGCTAGCAGGACTCCGGTAAACCGGGCTGTAGCGGGCTAACAGGACTCCGGTACTCAATGCGTGACATTTCCCCGAAGGGACAGACACCGGAACGAAGAAGGACACATGCCGGCCAGCCTAAGTGTTCCAGAGCAGTAGCAAGCTACCATGGCTCAGCGGTAACACTAGGAGACATTTCCCGGTAAGAGAGGCTACTAAAGATAAACAACTAGATAGTCAGATCCCACACATACCAAGCATTTCAATCATACACACAATATGC
>NW_021203743.1:0-1205 GCF_002162155.2 Triticum dicoccoides
CTCTGGTATATTCAACTTATCCATCCCTACTCAGAGCATTGCTTCTGATCCTTTGTTTTGGGGATCGAAATTCCTTTATTATCTAAGCATCGAATCCTTCCGATGTTCTATAATATGATGCCCGTGCATTCTTCTTCCTCTGGTTGAGTACCGATGCTCACGTCAGATCCCTTGTGGACCACCAGATCCTTTGTTGGATTTTATCTGACAACGCCCTTCATATTCAATAACCTTGTGAGCCTTTCCTCGGATACATAATGCCCTTGGTAAATTGTATCCTCTGCTTTCTTAACCATGCTCTGTCTTCGAGCTTGAGTTAATTACTTCTAAAGATTCTGGTATATGATTATAAGATGCTCCGATGGGTTGAACCTATGCCCTCCTTAATGGGTGAGAACTCGAAAGTTTTCACGAGTCATACTCTTCTGGTGCTTCGCCAGATAAAATTTCAACACTGCAACTTAATCGAACGCGAGAAGTGGATGAAAGGTTATGCATTGGAGAAGTGGGAGTCGACCTTGAACCTTGTGTTCATGCCCATGGACCCGATGTACATCTTCTCATCGAAGCTTCTTTTAACATTAATTATTCCCTTGATATAAGTTCATCTTATATCTGGGGTATGGCCTTTTACAATCATGGTTCCGACCATGTTCTCCTTTAAATACCATTTTTTTGATGCAAGTGTAAGCACTTGTCTTCTGTGGATCAATACCCCGGTACAACCTCTACTTTGATCTGTCGTCGAGTATTACCCCATGGTATCTCGAGATTATCTTGGAACTGCATAACTTCCTATGAGTTCTTCATCAAGTACTACCTACTCACTGATTACAATTTTTCATGGGCTCTGAGTTATTGAACACTCAAAGACATCGATAACTGAACCGAGTCCGCTCTACGGTTCAACCACTCTTCAGTAAGCTTCTATAAGTACGAGTTTGTACCCGATCATGTCATTCCTAGCCTGTTTGGCTATATCATTGCCGTGATGATTTTAACTGTGCTACCCGGTCCTTCTTCTCGGAGCACAATTTTCGACGATGAATTAAGCTTACGTCGATTTTCCTCGTCATTCCCTTTCACCTTAAACAACAAGCTTGAGTTCGAGTTTATGCCATAACCGTGGTTCCATTAACCTCTTGCTTCATCATTACTTTGACTTGATGTCGTCGCTGATTGATCACATCGGCATGGAAACTCTC
>NW_021203744.1:0-1466 GCF_002162155.2 Triticum dicoccoides
ATATTCACTGCATGCCTCAGCACTCATTGGACTGCACATATCAAAATGTGTTACTTCCAACAAGTTGCTATCTTGTTCCATTTTACTGAAAATGAGGCTTTTCAGTCATCTTGCCCATGTGGTATGATTTGCATATCTCAAGTGATTCAAAATCAAGTGAGTCCAAACGGTCCATTTGCATGGAGTTTCTTCATGCATATACACCAATAGACATGGTTCGCATGTCTCAAACTTTTCAAAACGAGTGAGTTCAAAGATCCATCAACATGGAGCTTCTTCATGCGTTTTATACCATTATGACTTACATGGCAGTGCCACAAGTAAGTGGTACTATCATTACTATCTTATATCTTTTGGTATGAAAATGTGTATCACTACGATCGAGATTCAATAAACCATTCAGGTTTAATACTAATCTTGATGGTAGAGGGAGCGTGCGATGTTTGATCACATCAAACTTGGAAACACTTCCAACATATATCGTCAGCTCACCTTTAGCTAGTCTTCGTTTATTCCGTAGCTTTTATTTCGAGTTACTAACACTTAGCAACCGAACCGGTATCTAATACCCTGGTGCTACTAGGAGTACTAGTAAAGTACACATTAACACAATGTATATCCAATATACTTCTATCGACCTTGCCAGCCTTCTCATCTACCAAGTATCTAGGGTAATTCTGCTCCAGTGGATGTTCCCCTTATTACAGAAGCACTCAGTCTCGGGTTTGGGTTCAACCTTGGGTTTCTTCACTAGAGCAGCAGCTGAATTGCCGTTTCATGAAGTATCCCTTCTTGCCCTTGCCCTTCTTGAAACTAGTGGTCTCACTGACCATCAACGATTGATGCTCCTTCTTGATTTCTACTTTCGTGGTGTCAAACATCGCGAATATCTCAAGGATCATCATATATGTCCCTGATATATTATAGTTCATCACGAAGCTCTAGCAGCTTGGTGGTAATGACTTCGGAGAAACTATCACTATTTCATCTGGAAGATCAACTCCCACTTGATTCAAGTGATTGTTGTACTCAGACAATCTGAGCACAAGCTCAACGATTGAGCTTTTCTCCCTTAGTTTGCAGGTTAAGAAAATCGTCGGAGGTCTTATACCTCTTGACATGGGCACGAGCCTGAAATCCCAATTTCAGCCCTCGAAGCATCTCATATGTTTCGCGATGTTTCGAAAACGTCTTTCGTGCCTCAACTCTAAACCGTTTAACTGAACTATCACGTAGTTATCAAGACGTGTATGTCCGATGTTCACAACATCCACAAACGACGTTTGGGGTTCAGCACACTGAGCGGTGCATTAAGGACATAAGCTTTCTACTGATCGCATAATCGCTACTATCAACTTTCAACTATAATTTTCTCTAGGAACATATCTAAACAGTAGAACTAAAGCGCGAACTACGACATAATTTGCAAAAGGTCTTTTGACTATGTTCAGGATAATTAAGTTCAT
>NW_021203745.1:0-1668 GCF_002162155.2 Triticum dicoccoides
GAACAACGTATGTTGTTATGCGGTTTGACCGATAAAGATCTTCGTAGAATATGTAGGAGCCAATATGAGCATCCAGGTTCCGCTATTGGTTATTGACCGGAAACAAGTCTCGGTCATGTCTACATAGTTCTCGAACCCGTAGGGTCTGCACGCTTATGGTTTCGATGACAGTTATATTATGAGTTTATGAGTTTTGATGTACCGAAGGAGTTCGGAGTCCCGGATGAGATCGGTGACATGACGAGGAGTCTTGAAATGGTCGAGACGTAAAGATCGATATATTGGACGACTAAATTCGGACATCGGAAAGGTTCCGAGTGATTCGGGTATTTTTCGGAGTACCGGAGAGTTACGGGAATACGTATTGGGCCTTATTGGGCCATACGGGAAAGAAGGAAAAGGGCCTCAAGGGTGGCCGCACCCCTCCCCTTGGTCTGGTCCGAATTGTACTAGGGAAGGGGGGCGCCCCCTTCCTTCCTTCTCCTTTTCCCTTCCTCTTTTCCTATTCCATATGGGAGGTGGAATCCTACTAGGACTAGGGAGTCCTAGTAGGACTCCACACTTGGTGCGCCCCCTCCTAGGGCCGGCCTCCTCCTCCCTTGCTCCTTTATATACGGGGGCAGGGGCACCCCAAAGACACACAAGTTGATCTTCGTGATCGTTCCTTAGCCGTGTGCGGTGCCCCCCTCCACCATAGTCCACCTCGATAATATTGTAGCAGTGCTTAGGCGAAGCCCTGCGACGGTAGAACATCAAGATCGTCACCACGCCGTCGTGCTGACGGAACTCATCCCCGACACTTAGCTAGATCGGAGTCCGGGGATTGTCATCGAGCTGAACGTGTGCTGAACTCGGAGGTGCCGTACGTTCGGTACTTGGATCGGTCGGATCGTGAAGACGTACGACTACATCAACCGCGTTGTTATAACGCTTCTGCTTTCGGTCTACGAGGGTACGTGGACAACACTCTCCCCTATCGTTGCTATGCATCACCATGATCTTGCGTGTGCGTAGGAATTTTTTTGAAATTACTACGTTCCCCAACATGTAGGAAGTCTTGGCCGTATGTTAACCATGGACATGCGACCTTTAGCTTTGATCCACTGAGGCACAACTATCATCGGGAGTCCTTGTTGAAGAACATCATAGTAACATACTTAGCAATGCAGTTTAGCTTAAAAAATAATGTATGCAAAAGATGCACTGAGGAAAAATAGTAAAAATCTTACCATCTTTTCTAAATAGATATGACCGTAGTTCAGTACGAACACTATTGGCCGCACGTTTTGAGTACTAAGATTTCTAAGTCTAGGAAAATAATTTGTCTTGATAGTATGAAGATCCTCAAGCCATGGAACATAATGACTTGTCTCCTCGCAGTTTAATTCAGCCCCGGGACAGTAGTAGGTCCTGTCTACCAAGCGCTGGACATGTTTGCTTGAATGGAAATAAGCTGTCAATAGAAATTAGTTGTCAAATAAGTTTTGAATAAACAATATCCAAGACATATATATGGTTGAGAAACTTACATAATGGTAGAACTGGAGGCGTCTGCACATCGATCCAGATGTCGATAGTATCTTCAATATCATCTTCCGGACGAATATCAAAGGTGATAAGCATATCAGGCTCAAATGCATAAGCCTTGCATAGTGCTCTCCATAGTTT
>NW_021203746.1:0-1304 GCF_002162155.2 Triticum dicoccoides
ATAGGTAGTTTTACTTTGCTTCACCCTCTTGCCATGTTAACCAACATTTAATATTGTTGAGTACATAAACGAGATCAAACTAAATAACTTGTTGTGGTGTTTCGTCAATATGCAACTCGTTGCATATTGAGCTCCACTTAATTTGTAGGATTGTTTTGTGCATTTGGTCATGCCATGCTTCATTAAACCGGACATGCATCATACTTGGTTGTGCATCATGCCATGTTTATGTGGTGGTTGTTTACCATGATTGTTTTGCTCCTTTCCGGTGTTGCTTCTTCGGGTTGGTTCCGATAACGTCGCGTTGTGAGGACCCGTTCGTCTACATTCGTTTGTCTTCTCCATGGTCTCGTTCTTCTTCCTTGCGGGATTTCAGGCAAGATGATCATACCCTCGAAATCACTACTATCTTTGCTATGCTAGTTTGCTCGCTCTTTTGCTATGCCAATGCTACGATGCCTACCATTTGCTTGTCAGCCTCCCAAATTGACATGTCAAACCTCTAACCCACCTTGTCCTAGCAAACCGTTGATTGGCTATGTTACCGCTTTGCTCAGCCCCTCTTATAGCGTTGTTAGTTGCAGGTGAAGATCGAAGTTTGTTCCTTGTTGGAACATGGAGATGTTGTTCCTTGTTGGAACATGTTTACTTGTTGGGATATCACAATATATCTTACATAACTAATGCATCTATATACTTGGTAAAGGGTGGAAGGCTCGGCCTTATGCCTGGTGTTTTGTTCCACTCTTGCCGCCCTAGTTTCTGTCATATCGGTGTTATGTTCCCGGATTTTGCGTCCCTTACGCGGTTGGGCTATAATGGGAACCCCTTGACAGTTCGCCTTAAGTAAAGCTTCTCCAGCAATGCCCAACATTGGTTTTACCATTTGCCACCTAGCCTTTTCTTTTCCCTTAGGAGTCGCGCTCCTGAGGGTCATCATTATTTTACCCCCCCCCCCGGGCTAGTGCTCCTCTGAGTGTTGGTCCAAACTAGAGCCCTGTGCAGCGCCCCCTCGGGGAAACTCGAGGTTTGGTTTTAGTTGTACGGATTGCTCATCTGAGTGTGCCCTGAGAAAGAGATATGTGCAGCTCCTATCGGGATTTGTCGGCACATTCGGGCGGTGTTGCTGGTTTAGTTTTACCCTGTCGAAATGTCTTGTTGTACCGAGATACCGAGTCTGATCGGAATGTCTCGGGTGGAGGTCTATTCCTTCGTTGACCGTGAGAGCTTGTGATGGGCTAAGTTGGGACACCCCTGCAGGGATTGAACTTTCGAAAGCCGTGCCCGCGGTTATGGGCAGATGG
>NW_021203747.1:0-1009 GCF_002162155.2 Triticum dicoccoides
TTCCACCGAGCCATGGTAGCTTGCTACTGCTCCGGAACACTTAGGCTGGCCGGCATGTGTCCTTCTTCGTTCCTGTGTCTGTCCCTTCGGGGAAATGTCACGCGATGAATACCGGAGTCCTGTTAGCCCGCTACAGCCCGGTTCACCGGAGTCCTGCTAGCCCAGTGCTACAGCCTGGATTCACTCGCTGATGACCGACACGTTCGATGCTGGGTCATGGATGCCTGTCCCTGTAAGTCTGTGCCGCTTTGGGTTTACGACTAGCCATGTCAGCCCGGGCTCCTTATCATATGGATGCTAGCGACACTGTCATATACGTGTGCCAAAAGGCGCAAACGGTCCCGGGCAAAGGTAAGGCGACACCCGTGGGAATACCGTGCGTGAGGCCGCAAAGTGATATGAGGTGTTACATGCTAGATCGATGTGGCATCGAGTCGGGGTCCTGACAGCGTTGGTATCAGAGCTTGACTGCCTGTAGCATTACTAAGCCAAACTGGTCGAAGTTGAGTCTAGAAATTCTTTAGTTATATAAGGGAATTGATTGTGGGATGGAACGTAAGGCTCTTTTACTCCTTATACCTCATGCCCTTCTGATCTGAGTCATCTTATCTTTCCTACGGGGTTAAGGAACTAGGTCTTCTCATCTATCTATCAGGATCACGTGTTACTAATCCGTAGACTTATAAGATTGTTGGATTTAAGCTTGAGTTCAGTTTCTACTACTTCCGTATGTTAATTGTTGATCTCGAAACCTTGATATCGTGCTTCTGAGTGGTTATGCCACCATTTTGTGAATGTCTCAAATCTTTTCTGAGCATTTACAGCCGTTATGCTGTCCGAGTCATCCCAGGTTTCTAAATAGTTTGAAGCAATTTGCAAAATCCTTTCCCTCTGGTTTCGATGTTCCTTTATGCCAGCTCAATCACACTAATTGTTGAGTTGAGGTAATTTATTGCCCTGACATATATGTTGGAGCTATTATTATGACCCTAGGTGTCTTAGGGGATCA
>NW_021203748.1:0-974 GCF_002162155.2 Triticum dicoccoides
AGAACCTGTCGCAAAGGACACCGATACACAGCCATCACCAAACAATGTGCAACAATATGATGCATGCATGAAACATGGCAATATGAGTGTGTTGGGCTAATGCAACTAAAACCAGAAGGGTTTGAACAAATTTGAATCAAGGATTCAAATTTCAAATTCAAATATGGCCTTTTAAAGTGCTTTTCCTTGTTCTGCTTGAAACATCAATTTAACTTGTTTGATCATGCATGAAAATAGTACAGATGGATAGATTGGATTTTTCTGATCATTTTTCATATATAATTTGTCCAATTTGGAGTTACAGAATAAAAGTTATGAATTTTTGAAGTTTAAATAATATTCTGGAATTTCCTGATTTAAATTAAATCCAGAAAATCAATTACTGCGTCAGCCTGACGTCGGTGTGACGTCAGCAGGTCAACGGAACAGGTCTGGGTCAAACCTGACAGTGGGTCCCGCATGTCAGGGTGATTATTTTAATTAAAATTTAATTAAAACTAATCCTGTTTAATTAACAGGGCTGGGCCCCACCTATCATTGACTCAGGGGAGTCAACCAGGGCCCACCCGTGGTCAAAGTCAAAGCCAGCGACGCCGGCGTTTAGCCGCCGGCGAGCCCGACGCGGCGGCGGGAGTGGTTTTGGCCATTTCGGCCACCAAATGGGCCGCGGAGACCACCGGAGTGGAGCTGAGGACAAACCGCAGCTCTTGGCGGAGTCCGTTGGGGTCGGGGTGGCCGGAGTTGGCGCCGGCGACGACTTTGGCGGCCACCGGGGCTCGGTCGAAGATGAACTTGGCGCTAGAGGGGTCGGTGAGGCTCGTGGAGTAGCTAGCTAGGTGTTGCGGGACTCGGTGAGTAAGATGGACACCATCTTGTGGCCGGAGTGTGGCCGGAAGCACGTCGGCGACGAGATCCGCGGCGGTGCGGGCGTGTGATCCTCGTGCGGTGGCTACACGGCTCAGGAATGAGAGAGA
>NW_021203749.1:0-2369 GCF_002162155.2 Triticum dicoccoides
TTTTTTTTCGTCATACCCCCACCATCGTTTTTTTCGTCATCATCCCATCACAGCCAAAAAAACCTTTGCCAAAAAAAAACCTCTTGCCCAGAGGAGATCGAAGTCCGCCGCCGACCAGACCTTCGCACGCCCGATCTCACGCCCGATCCACCCCTACTCCCCCTCCCCGGCTGATCCATCCCGCTGCCGCGGCCGATTCAACCCTACGCCCCATCCGCGGCCGATCCATCCCGGTGCTAGGGTTCCCAGCCGCCACAACCCCCTCGATCCCAAATCCCGCTCCCTCACATCCCCGCCGCCGTCCAGGCCCTCCTTGCCGGCGCGCATCGCCATGTTGTGCGCGATGTTGCCCCCGGCGCTGTCGCCGACCAGGAGCAGCCGCGTCAGGCCGGCGCGGCGCGACAGCCAGGGCTCCGTCCCGGACCGCGCGCTCCTGAGCACCCAGGGCCGTCCACGCGTCGTCTTGGCCACCAGGAGGGGGTGCTCCGGCGAGATGTGGTAGTCCACCGACACGACGAGCGCCCCGGCCTTCGACACGAGCGCGTTGAGGTACCGCTGGTACGTCGGCGAGAAGGCAGACTCCGTGACGAACCCGCCTCCGTGGTAGAACACGACCAGCGGCATCCTGTCGCCGCGCCCGCTCCTCGTGCCGTTGCCGAGGCTCGACAGGTAGAGGCGGACGGCCAGTCCCACGGAGGCGTCGATGACCACGTCCTTGGAGGCCACGCTGGTGGCGGGGTCGACGGAGGCCGGCACGGGGTCCGTGCCCACAAAGCGCACGACGCGTCCGCTCTTGTAGCGCACCAGGAAGGGGAAGAAGAAGAAGTCAATGTCCCCGTCATCATCGGCGGAGGCCGGTCGCAGGCTATGAGGAGCGCGGGGTGAGGGAGCGAGCAGCGCACCTGCCATGTTAAGCAGGAGCAACAGCGTGGACCAGATGCTCCCCGCCATGAGCAAATTGCCTCAGCGGCAGAGGTAGATGGAGGCGCTGCCGCACCTTTCCGGCCGGAGTGAGCTACGCGGAGGTAGCGCCTTGCCTGTCATGCGTCACGGCCTCGGACGCCCATTTGCGGCCGCTGATGACGCCGCTCCGTCGAGCCCCTGTCCCCGCTCGCCTTCTCCCCCGCCGGTGATGCTCGCCCTCGCTCCCAGTCGCCACGTTGTGGCGCCCTTCGTGGATGCCGTTAGCTCCGAGGAGGCCAGCGCCGCTGTCACGTTGGCCTCGCTCATCCTAATCCACGAGCTCACATCGCTCAACAGGTTCTCCCTCTCTGGGCTCCGCACTGCATGAGGTCATCGACTCCTTCACCAGCCCCCCTTTGAGGCCAACCCCGATTCCGCGGAAAGTTGATGTAAGTGATCTTATTACTGTCATACGCAAGTTACAGAAATTGGGAGAAGTTGTGTTACAGGAAAGCTTGTGTTGGAAGAACTGATGATTGGGTCCCCGGTCAGCTCGTATTAGATGGAAGGATACCACGGGAGGTAAGCATTCCCTGATTCTGGACACATGAATGTCAACCTATCTCATCTTGGAGATCTTCTGGTATTCTAAATATGTGCACTCACTGTAATCTGTCTACTGTGTTTTAGGTGTGTAATAAGTTGACGCGTCCCTAATAAGACACAGGTCTATAGGGCATCTTTCTGCAAAAAATTGATTTAAGTGATCTTATTGCTGTCTTATGCAAGCTAATATTTTTGCAATCAAGGTTGTGTTCTAAGAACTGATGATTGGGTCCTCTGAATATCTCGTGTTACAGAAATAATGATCTTTTCTCAGTCTACTATAATGACTGACTATTGGAGGCCTTAAGCTATTCGGTTATTATTATTTTTTGAACTAGGGTTAATCCCTTCACATTTCAAACTGTCGTGTGTGCATTTGCATAACTACTTGTGTTAGGAGTGCCGGATTCAAAGAATTTCTGTTGGGAAATCAAAGGGGGCAATAACTTCAATTGGGAGAAGTCGCTAGAAAAGAAGGTCAGAGCGATAACCTTGGGTAAACACATCTGTTGTTAATATTTGGCAGATGTATAGATGATTCCTATGAGGCTATGACCCAATATCCTTATTCTTTATCTTGCGTAATCAAGAAAAATATTAGATCATGAGCAGAGCTCTGTACTGCTGCTTGTATATTGAGAGATACTACAGGAATTGATACACTCATAGCTTATCTTTTGTGATGTCTGTCATGCATATGTTTCAACTAAATTATGGTTATTGTTTATGTTTGTCAAATTAAGCCATTGATAGGACAAGCAAAAGTAGTTGTTGATTGACAAAGCTGAGCGACAAGCCGACAACTTACAGACATTATACCAGCTTGGAATTTATTGGTGGGACAAAATTATGTCATGGTT
>NW_021203750.1:0-1517 GCF_002162155.2 Triticum dicoccoides
TGTTCTGTTTCCCTTTTTATTTTATTTTGCCACTGTTTTCAAATTCAAAATAATTTCTTACAGTGCCAAAACATTCTGAAATATTTTATGTTACCTCTCTGGATTATTCCAAAAGTACATAAAACATTTCAAAGCATTTGCAAATATATTCATTATATATTATGAATATATCCCCAAATTCAAATAGATTATTGATTTAAATTCAGAGACCAAATAATTCCTTAAAAATATTCCAGAATTTTGGTTTGATATATAACTCTTGCCAAAATTCACAAAACTATTTTTAGGGCATTTTGGATTCACAGAATGCAATTTTAAAGGGTGCTTGCCCTTCTTTTATTTAGGGTTTTGAGGCTTCCAAAATTCCTCAATTCAAGTTTTCAAAAATATAGACATGATGCACACATGAAGCTAACCTAGAGCAATGCCAGAAGTTAGGGATGTGACAACTCACCCCCACTAAACACGAATCTCGTCTCGAGATTCAAGTGTAGGGTAAGGTGAAGGGGAAATGCAAACTAGTATAATCTTCACGATCCAGTTGCACTTCAAATGGACTTTGATTCGTCCACCAGCTTTGTCTTGTCGTCCTGCTCTGAGAAATCCTGTCAACATGACAGGGGGGGGGGGAAGAAGGAGACTCTAGAAGGGTCGATCTCCTCGAAGATCGAGCAACTCAAGATTAACTTACGGGATGAGACATAGAACCATCTTTCGGGTTGAGACACGAGATACACATCAATAGGGGTGGAAGAAATGGATGACGAAGGTTCACTAGGTAGACAACAATTTCATACCTAAGAAGGTGGTAAACGATTGTCAACGTAGCGAGGAGTCGAGTTGCCATGATACCATAACGATACACCTTGGGGAAGGTGACTCGTAGAGATATCCCCTTAAGTGGCAAAAAGAATTACTTTTGATTCAAAGATCATTGAAACTCTTTAAACCAGCCTAAGGCAATTCTCGAGCGATCGTTTGGAGGGGGTCGGTAGAATGGCATACTCGGACTTGGATGATGTGGATTACCTTGTTGAAGACAACGTAATGGATGAATTTTCTTATCACCGGAAATGGAAGAGACCCATGGTAGAATGGCACATTGGCGGTGCAAGCTAGGAACAGAATGCAAATGCTAGGAATGATTCTGGTAACTGGGGAAGAACCCAACAATAGGGAGTGAATTCACTGTTTGAAGAGATCATAGCATGTCGAGGAAACGGAGAGGATCCCCAGTTAATGCCGAAGATAACACCTAGCGCTTGAGCGTGCTCTCAAGAACTTGAGCATTTCCATATTCATCAAGGTTTTACCAACATCCGTGTCAAGGATCCTGGCAACACAACTTGCTACCATGATGAATGATGATGGATGATGCAGATGCAAAGGAAGATAACACCTTCTCAAATTTCACCCCTGGCGGGGCCAAGGAGATAAAATCTGGATGATCGACCGAGAGACATTTAGCACTCCGCTTCTAATGTTCTCCTTGATGTGCTAGGGTAACCCATTCATAG
>NW_021203751.1:0-1186 GCF_002162155.2 Triticum dicoccoides
AAAGAGGCATTATTTTCATTCGAGGACGTGCCTTCCTCTTTGCCTCCTGCTGTCACTAACATTTTGCAGGAGTTCGCTGACGTCTTTCCACAAGACGTGCCACCGGGATTACCGCCTATTCGAGGGATTGAGCATCAAATTGACTTAATTCCCGGTGCTTCACTGCCAAACCGTGCACCATACCGTACCAATCCAGAGGAGACGAAGGAGATTATGCGTCAAGTACAAGAGCTTCTCGACAAAGGTTATATACGCGAATCCCTTAGTCCTTGTGCTGTTCCTATTATTCTAGTGCCGAAAAAGGATGGTACATCACGTATGTGTGTTGATTGTAGAGACATTAATAATATTACTATTCGTTATCGTCATCCTATTCCTAGGCTAGATGATATGCTTGATGAATTGAGTGGCTCTACAATATTCTCCAAAGTTGATTTGCGTAGTGGATACCATCAAATTCGTATGAAATTGGGAGATGAATGGAAAACAGCATTTAAAACTAAGTTTGGTTTATATGAGTGGTTCGTCATGCCTTTTGGGTTAACTAATGCGCCTAGTACTTTCATGAGACTAATGAACGAAGTTTTACGTGCTTTCATTGGACGATTTGTGGTAGTCTATTTTGATGATATACTGATTTATAGCAGATCTTTGGAAGAACATTTGGAACATTTACGTGTTGTTTTTATTGCTCTACGTGATGCACGTTTGTTTGGTAACCTTGGGAAGTGCACCTTTTGCACCCACCGAGTATCTTTTCTTGGCTATGTTGTTACTCCACAGGGAATTGAAGTTGACAAAGCCAAGATTGAAGCTATTGAGAGTTGGCCGCAGCCCAAAACGGTCACACAAGTGAGGAGTTTTCTTGGCCTCGCTGGATTCTATAGGCGTTTTGTGAGAGATTTCAGCACCATTGCTGCACCTCTCAACGAGCTTACAAAGAAGGATGTGCCTTTTGTTTGGGGTACCGCACAGGAAGAAGCCTTCACGGTATTGAAAGATAAGTTGACACATGCTCCTTTACTCCAACTTCCTGATTTTAATAAGACTTTTGAGCTTGAATGTGATGCTAGTGGAATTGGATTAGGAGGTGTGTTATTACAAGATGGCAAACCTGTTGCATACTTTTCTGAAAAATTGAGTGGGCCTAGTCTGAATTATTCTACTTATGATAAAGAATTATATG
>NW_021203752.1:0-1728 GCF_002162155.2 Triticum dicoccoides
ACGCACGACGTAGATGTATGTGGAGCTGGGAAGGCTTATAATATGGTAGCAAAAAGGGTCAGCAATAATCAATTCAGAGATGCAAAGTTGAATAAACGCTCAACGACGGTACTGTGCTGGTCCTAGGCTAGACTGTGCTAGAGACGCGAGCCTAGAACACTAACAAAATCACGGCGCGGCACGTAAACAAGGGAAAAGCACACTCTGGAATTTTTTTTTCGCTCTTTTTTTTTGCGCTCTTTTTTTTTTGCGCTGCTTTTTTTTTTGCGAAAAATCACTATAATGGCGAGTGTCTCAAAACTCTTCTTAGCTCAAACTGACAGGATGGGCACGAAATTTTTTTTTTGACCAATTTTTTTTTTGACTGCCCGGACCCAAAAACTGGAAACGGGTCAAAAAAAACTTCCTATAATGGCACCTGTCTCAAAACACTCAGAAACACCTAAAAATAGGATAGCCAGAAAATTTTTCGAAAAATGCGTTTTCGAAAAATTTTGGGTCTAAACGGAGCGTGGCTACCCGACTCTTTTTTTTTTCCGAAACCTACTCCGGCAAGGAAACACGAATCGGAATCTAGATGGATCTCGAAAACAAACCTAATATGACAAGAACTCGGATTGGTGGTGGATATATGGTGGTAGATGGCAGCGGTGGTGGTATATGACAGTTGTGGTGGTATATGGATACGGATTCGAAGCGGTGGTGGATAAGCGGTGGTGGTAGATGGCAGGGGTGATGATGATGGTGCGGCGGCGGCGTGACAACTTATGACCAGAACTCGAAACTCTAAAAGACTAGACTCTAAGACCAGCAACTAGACACGACGATGCAACCGCAAATTCAACAAAGCAAAACCCTAAAAAGATTATGCAAAGGCTCAGATTGGTTCGGATATGATGAACTAACCCTAATTTTTTTTGTGGCTTTTTCGTGGACTGTAGGTATGAAGAACAGACTCGATCTAAACTATGAAAAACTGTAAAATCTCACTGAGCAACCTGGAAATCTGATACCACTTGATAGAGGCAAAGGTGTCCCGTCTTTCGATGAGATGGTGGATTTCGCTTTGGTGGAAGTCGACTTTGACGATCCGACTACGAACGTGCGAGGACGTCGCGCCTTAGCAATCGCTAAACCAACTCCGAGAGGTTATTGACCACGCCGGAGCACGATCAACCTGACCACGAGGGTCTGTTTCCTGCGAGCAAACGAAGAACAAGCAAGAAACTAAGATTGCAATCTGGATATTGCGAATATAAGATGAAAGCTTTATTGATCAAGGTGGGGTTCTATGACGCCTTTGTCTGGTCGTTGAACACAAACGAAGTACGCGAAGTTGCAGCTATGGTGAACTTTTAATCTAAACAAAACCCAAAGTCTAAACGATGCCCTAAGGGCTGTATATATGGAGGAAGAGGGGGGGAATTTCGTGGCCCTTGGTGGAGGGGTCCGAAATCAACCCTATCTCTTGTTTCCCCACACATACGGACTCTAAAAATAGCCTATACTTATGTATTTCGAAATTACATGGGCCTGGCCCAATAATAAGGTGACGCAGCACCTAAAATAGCCTCGGGACGAAATTTATGAAGTGGCATCTTGTATATTTCGTCCAAGGCTTCATGCACCCATTATGGTGGCTTCAAAGTCCTGAAATCATCACTTGTAACTCCGTTCTTGTTTCCCTTGCGCATGCCATCATCTCCATGCTTGTTCTTGCTCCAATGT
>NW_021203753.1:0-1182 GCF_002162155.2 Triticum dicoccoides
TCCATGGGTGTTAGAATCATTACTATGTAATCTAGATTATTGACTCTAGTGCAAGTGGGAGACTGAAGGAAATATGCCCTAGAGGCAATAATAAAGTTATTATTTATTTCCTCATATCATGATAAATGTTTATTATTCATGCTAGAATTGTATTAACCGGAAACATAATACATGTGTGAATACATAGACAAAACTATAGTCACTAGTATGCCTCTACTTGACTAGCTCATTAATCAAAGATGGTTATGTTTCCTGACCATAGACATGTGTTGTCATTTGATTAGTGGGATCACATCATTAGAAGAATGATGTGATTGACATGACCCATTCTGTTAGCCTAGCACTTGATCGTTTAGTATACTGCTATTGCTTTCTTCATGACTTATACAAAGTTCCTGCAACTATGAGATTGTGCAACTCCCGTTTACCGGAAGAACACTTTGAGTGCTACCAAACGTCACAACGTAACTGGGTGATTATAAAGGTGCTCTACAGGTGTTTCCGAAGGTACATGTTGAGTTGGCATAATTCGAGATTAGGATTTGTCACTCCGATTGTCGGAGAGGTATCTCTGGGCCCTCTCGGTAATACTCATCACCTAAGCCTTGCAAGCATGTAACTAATGAGTTAGTTATGAGATGACGTATTATAGAACGAGTAAAGAGACTTGCCGGTAACGAGATTGAACTAGGTATTGGATACCGACGATCAAATCTCGGGCAAGTAACATACCGATGAAAAAGGGAACAAAGTATGTTGTTATGCGGTTTGACCGATAAAGATCTTCGTAGAATATGTAGGAACCAATATGGGCATCTAGGTCCCGCTATTGGTTATTGACCGGAGACATGTCTCGGTCATGTCTACATTGTTATCGAACCGTAGGGTCCGCACGCTTAAGGTTTCGATGACAGTTATATTATGAGTTTATGTATTTTGATGTACCGAAGGTTGTTCGGAGTCCCGGATGTGATCACGGACATGACGAGGAGTCTCGAAATGGTCGAGACATAAAGATTGATATATTGGACGGATATATTTGGACACCGGAAAGGTTCCGGGAGAGTTTGGGAATATACCGGAGCTCCGGGAGGTTACCGGAACCCCCCGGTAAGTATATGGGCCTTATTGGGCCTTAGTGGAAGGGAGGGAGAAGGAGCAAGGGAGGGGGCGCCCCCCCCC
>NW_021203754.1:0-1484 GCF_002162155.2 Triticum dicoccoides
GCTAAGTCGTAAATCTTATTGTAACAATCTGATGTTACAACAAAGTCAACCGCTTCTCCATGAGGAATTTCGAAAGCTTAACCTTCACATTGTTCCTCAAGGTTTGCTTTCCACCTTGGTAGCAAAACCTACTCTTATGGATCAAATCATCGCTGCCCAAAAGCGAGATAAGGGAATATCTAAAATCAAAGAGAACATTGCTAGCGGAGGTGCTAGTTGTTTCTCCACAAATGATCATGGTGTTGTGTACTTTGAGAACCGTCTAGTGGTTCCCAAGAACCAGCATCTACGGCAGTTGATCCTTAAGGAGGCTCATGAATCTCCTCTCACCATTCATCCCGGTAGTACTAAGATGTATCAGGACCTACGCCAGAGGTTCTGGTGGACTAGGATGAAGAGAGAGATTGCTCAGTATATTGCAAATTGCGACGTCTGTCGTCGTGTAAAAGCAGAGCACCAACGGCCTGCTGGCACCCTTCAACCCTTAGCTATTCCTGAATGGAAATGGGATAAGATTGGTATGGATTTCATTACCGGTTTTCCCAGGACCAAGAGAGGGAATAATGCTATTTTCGTCGTTGTCGATCGTCTTTCCAAAGTAGCCCATTTCTTACCTGTTCGTGAGAGTATAACCGCTAGTCAGCTGGCAGACTTATACATCTCCCGTATAGTGTCTCTCCATGGTGTTCCTTTGGAAATTAACTCGGATCGAGGAAGTCTTTTCACCTCTCGATTTTGGGAAAGCTTCCAAAATGCTATGGGGACCCGTCTCTCCTTTAGCACCGCTTTCCACCCTCAGTCGAGTGGTCAAGTGGAACGCGTCAACCAGATTCTAGAGGACATGCGTCGAGCCTCTGTTATCTCATTCGGAATGGACTGGGAGAAGTGCCTTCCATTTGCCGAATTCGCTTACAACAACAGCTATCAATCTAGCTTGGGTAAAGCCCCTTTTGAAGTTCTCTATGGACGACGGTGTCGAACACCCCTTAACTGGTCAGAAACCGGGGAAAGACAATTCTTTGGCCCGGATATGATTCAGGAAGCAGAAGAACAAGTTCGCATCGTTCGTGAAAAGTTGAAAACAGCCCAATCCCGTCAAAAGAGTCAATATGACCGAAAACATAAGGCTATGACTTTCGAGGTTGATGAGAAGGCTTATCTTCGGGTCACCCCTCTGAAGGGAACCCATCGTTTCGGTATCAAAGGCAAATTGGCCCCTCGTTACACTGGACCTTTCCGCATTCTCGCCAAACGAGGAGAAGTTGCCTACCAGTTGGAACTACCTCCGCACCTCTCCAGAGTCCACGATGTCTTCCACGTTTCTCAACTCAGGCGTTGCTTCTCGGATCCTATCCGTGGAGTGGACCACGAAACGCTTGATCTCCAAGATAATCTTACATATCGAGAGTACCCCATTCGTATCCTCGATCAGGCCGAACGTACCACCCGACGTCATAATATCAAGTTTCTCAAAGTACAATGGT
>NW_021203755.1:0-1315 GCF_002162155.2 Triticum dicoccoides
GATTTCCACGATTGACGATCCCCGGGATGCGTTTACGTGTCCGTCGTCAACACTCAAAGTTTTGACCAATTCTGACCCGTTTCGTGGACTATTACTCGTCGTTTTGGTGTACCGAAGCGATTTCCATAGTTGTTGAACCCCGAGGTGCGCTTACGTGTCGCTCATCAACACTCGCAGTTTTGGCCAATTCTGGCCTGTTTCATGGCCTATTACTCACTGTTTTGGGGTCCTAAAGAGATTTCCATGGTTGTCGAACCCCAAGATGTGCTTACGTGTTGATCGTCAAGAATCGCGGTCTGGGCCGATTTTGGCCCGTTTCTTGGACTATTACTCAGTTTTGGGTTCCCGAAGTGATTTCCACGATTGACGAACCCCTGGGTGCGTTTACGTGTTGGTCATCAACACTCACAATTTTGGCCGATTCTGGTCTGTTTCGTGCACTATTACTCACCGTTTTGGGGACCCAGAGCGATTTCCATGATTGACGATCCCCAGGTTGAGTTTACGTGTCCGTCGTCAACACTCAAAGTTTTAGCCAATTGTGACCCGTTTAGTGGACTATTACTCACCGTTTTGGTGTCCCGAAGTGATTTCCATAGTTGTTGAATCCCAAGGTGCGCTTACGTGTCGGTCATCAACCCTCGAAGTTTTGGCCGATTCTGGGCTCTTTCATGGACTATTACTCATTGTTTTGGGGTCCCGAAGTGATTTCCATGGTTGTCGGACCCAATGGTGTGCTTATGTGTTGGTCGTCAAGACTCGCAGTCTGGGCCGATTCTAGCCCGATTCGTGGACTATAACTCACTGTCTTGTGGTCCCGGAGTGATTTCCACGATTAACGAACTTAACCCCGGGGTGCGTTTATGTGCCGGTCAGCAACACTCACAGTTTTTGTCGATTCTGCCCCGTTTCATGGCCTATTACTCACCGTTTTGAGGTCTCGGAGTGATTTCCACGATTAAGGAACCCCAGGGTGCGTTTAAGTGTCGGTCATCAGCACTCACTATTTTGGCCGATTCTGGTCCGTTTCGTGTACTATTACTCACTGTTTTGGGGTCCCAGAGCGATTTCCACGATTGACGATCCCCGGGATGCGTTTACGTGTCCGTCGTCAACACTCAAAGTTTTGACCAATTCTGACCCGTTTCGTGGACTATTACTCGTCGTTTTGGTGTACCGAAGCGATTTCCATAGTTGTTGAACCCCGAGGTGCGCTTACGTGTCGGTCATCAACACTCGCAGTTTTGGCCAATTCTGGCCTATTTCATGGCCTATTACTCACTGTTTTGGGGTCCTAAAGAGATTTCCATGGTTG
>NW_021203756.1:0-1044 GCF_002162155.2 Triticum dicoccoides
GAGGGAGGGAGAGGGAGAGAGGGAGAGGGAGAGGGGGAGGGAGAGGGAGAGGGAGATGGCCTTGGCGCCATCTTAACCTCTGCCCCTGTTTTGTTAATTGACCAGGCATGGCTGCACATCAGCTGTGCTTGCCTTCTTGCCGTCCTCATTGCTGCCATCCATGCCTTGTATGTCTGTCTTGTTCGGATGTATGGCTAGTACCTCGCTTCTTGCTACGTACCATGGCGGCCTTAATTAGATGTTATCTCAGATGCTTACTTAGACCCATATTCAAGGTGAAGTCATTCCTTTGCTGTAAACAGTCTGTGAGACTCATGTATTATGAACTGTTTTTAATATTGTATGAACATTTTAAAAATAGATGGTGAAATGTTTTTAACATACGATGAATATTTATATATATGGTGAATATTTCTAAAATACATTTAACAGCTTTTTAGAAGCATTGAAATTTTTTGAATACACACTCAACATTTTCTATAAAAAATTAATTAGGGTCTTATACCGTTTCAGAAACACCAACAAAGTCCAACAACTTTATAATGTTTTAGAAAAAGAAAGACGTCAAGCAAATATGTGCTTTGATGCGAAGCAAATTTGAGAGAGAGAGAGAGAGAGAGAGAGAGAGAGAGAGGGAGGGAGAGGGAGAGAGGGAGAGGGAGAGGGGGAGGGAGAGGGAGATGGCCTTGGCGCCATCTTAACCTCTGCCCCTGTTTTGTTAATTGACCAGGCATGGCTGCACATCAGCTGTGCTTGCCTTCTTGCCGTCCTCATTGCTGCCATCCATGCCTTGTATGTCTGTCTTGTTCGGATGTATGGCTAGTACCTCGCTTCTTGCTACGTACCATGGCGGCCTTAATTAGATGTTATCTCAGATGCTTTCTTAGACCCGTATTCAAGGTGAAGTCATTCCTTTTCTGTAAGCAGTCTGTGCGACTCATGTTTTATGAACTGTTTTTAATATTGTATGAACATTTTAAAAATAGATGGTGAAATGTTTTTAACATACGATGAATATTTTTATATATGGTGAATATTTTTAAA
>NW_021203757.1:0-2435 GCF_002162155.2 Triticum dicoccoides
AAAAACTTTTCAATGAACCTGAAATGCCCTTCTAAAATGCCCATCATTTTTGTCTTGGTTCAGAACCTCTGCCAAAAGTGGTGCACATTTTCCTAGGCCATCTTAGGGTTTTTGAATTAAGTCATAAATATTTGAATTTGGGCATTTAAAATTATATAAAATATTTAAATGCTCAAATATCTCCAAACTAAAATGTTTCATGTTGGAAATAATCCAACTATGGACCAGGAGTAATTTGGTGATTTTAGGAGTTGCCTAAGTATTTTATTTAATTCAACAAAGTTGCAGAAGTATTAAAAAAAAGAACAGAAACAGAAGAAAAAGGGAAAACTTACCTGGCGCCACCACAGGCCCACCAGCCAGCCCACCTGGCCGGCCCAGCCCGGCCACCGCTCCAGCGAGCTGCTTGGCTTGCCAGGCAGGCAGCCAAGGTGCTCGGCGGCGGCACCGCAGCTCGCCACGCAGCTGCACGCCGCCCTGCCTCCCCCTCTCGCCGCCCTGATGGCCTGGACGAGCTCCACGTCGCGCCCCGACCCTCCTGGACACCTCCATTCGCCCCCAGTTCCTCTCCCTCGCGCTCCCACGCCATGGCCGACGCCACCATCGCCGCACCACCGCCGTAGCCGTGCTCCCCGTCGTCTCCACGCCGCGCCACCCTGTCCAGAAGCTCCGCCGTCCTCTACTTCATCGAGCTAGCCGAGCCCCGTGTGCTCGTGCGGCCCGAGACCACCGCACCGACCTCGCGCGAGCTCACCGTCGCCGGAGATCCCCTTCAACGCCGTCGCCGCCTCAGCTCGTCCCCGACCTCGCCGGTGGCCTCTACGGGAGCGCTGTGAGCCTAGCTACTCCTCCGACCCTCTCTCCCTCATTCCTGAGCCGTGTAGCCACCGCACGAGGATCACACGCCCGCACCGCCGCGGATCTCGTCACCGACGTGCTTCCGGCCACACTCCGGCCACAAGATGGTGTCCATCTTACTCACCGAGTCCCGCAGCACCTAGCTAGCCACTCCACGAGCCTCACCGACCCCTCTAGCGCCAAGTTCATCTTCGACCGAACCCCGGTGGCCGCCAAAGTCGTCGCCGGCGCCAACTCCGGCCACCCCGACCCCAACGGACTCCGCCAAGAGCTGCGGTTTGTCCTCAGCTCCACTCCGGTGGTCTCCGCGGCCCATTTGGTGGCCGAAATGGCCAAAACCACTCCCGCCGCCGTGTCGGGCTCGCCGGCGGCTAAACGCCGGCGTCGCTGGCTTTGACTTTGACCACGGGTGGGCCCTGGTTGACTCCCCTGAGTCAATGACAGGTGGGGCCCAGCCCTGTTAATTAAACAGGATTAGTTTTAATTAAATTTTAATTAAAATAATCACCCTGACCTGCGGGACCCACTGTCAGGTTTGACCCAGACCTATTCCGTTGACCTGCTGACGTCACACTGACGTCAGGCTGATGCAGTAATTGATTTTCTGGATTTAATTTAAATCAGGAAATTCCAGAATATAATTTAAACTTCAAAAATTCATAACTTTTATTCTGTAACTCCAAATCAGACAAATTATATATGAAAAATGATCAGAAAAATCCAATCTATCCATCTGTACTATTTTCATGCATGTTTAAACAAGCTAACCTGCTGTTTATCACAGAACAAGATAAAACACCTTAAATGGCAACTTATGAGTTTGAACTTTGAATCAATGGTTCAAATTAGTTCAAACCCATCTGTTCTTAGTTGCATTAGCCCAATACACTCATTTTGCCATGTCTCATGCATGTATCATATTGTTGCATACTGTTTGGTAATGTTTGTGTATCGGTGCTCTCTGCGGCAGGTTCTGCCCCCGAGGAGTACCGTGATAACCCCGACGAAGAGCAATACCAGTGCACCGACCCGTCAAGCAAGCAACCAACCATTTGATCATATCGATACAATCCCATGTTCTCGCTCCTGCTCTCTTTTACTGCATTAAGACAACGCATTTCAAACTGCTGTGTGCTACGGTAGTTGAACCCATTTCCTCTGCATGACCTGTCATTGCCACAGTAACTAGATGAAACCCACTAGCATGTGTAGGAGTTGATTGAGCCATATGTGTGTGTTGTTCCTACCTTGCTATGCCTGCTATGCTTAGAGTCGTGTCAGGTCTGGTTCATCGGGGTGATGGGCTAGAGTGAAATGTTTATGTCGGTAATGAGAGTGGTGTGGTGAACACGATTTGGTAAAGGTATCGATGAGAGGCCATGTAGGAGTACATGGTGGGTTGTTTCATTGAAGCCGACCTTAAGCACTGAGATCTGTATGTGTGATTTAAGAATCAGCTACTACCATGCATTGGGCCCGAAACCAATGGACCCTCTCGGCTTCTTATTCACCCTAGTTCTCCGTCCAGGAGTTGCAAGTAGTTTCTGGTGTT
Source organism: Triticum dicoccoides (assembly GCF_002162155.2). Taxonomy (NCBI): domain Eukaryota; kingdom Viridiplantae; phylum Streptophyta; class Magnoliopsida; order Poales; family Poaceae; genus Triticum; species Triticum dicoccoides. Next base: position 2,411 of record NW_021203757.1, read on the forward strand.
TGTAGCCTACTGGAGGCCATGGACA
>NW_021203758.1:0-1448 GCF_002162155.2 Triticum dicoccoides
GAGTCCACATATTCACCATATCAATACACCACTATGGATCCGCTCCCGTCTCCCTACGAGAACGCCATCCACAGCACTCACGCTTATCTTGCGCATTTTAAAGTATCCACTTTCACTTGTCTATGAACTGATATAAGCAACCCAGAAGTCCTTTTCCGCGGACACGGCTATTCGAATAGATTAGGTTAACCCTGCAGGGGTGTACTTCTTCATACATGTTTCCACCACTTAGCGTCTGCACACGACATGTGCTCGGCAGACTTCAAGCGAAAACCGACGTGGGTGTAGACCACGACCTACCTAAACACTCAAGTCTCTAGTCCAGGTTTATCGCCTATTCGGGTTCCATCCATGAGGAGATCCGGCCGGAGTTTCGCTCACAGCCCCAAACGATGTGAACAGGGTTCCCGAGATACCAAACGGGCATCCGGTACACCGTGCCACGTACCTACCGCATCACAGCCCACCCCTACGGTCAGCGCTGTCCACGGCCTCCAGTAAGCTACAAACACCAGAAACTACTTGCAACTCCTGGACAGAGGACTAGGGTGAATAGGAAGTCGAGCGGGGTCATATTTCAGGGCCCAATGTATGGTAGTAGCTGAATCATGGATCACAAACACAGAACTCAGTTCCTGAGGACGGCTGCAATGAGACAACCCACCATGTACTCCTACATGGCCTCTCACCGCTACCTTTACCAAATCGTGTTCACACACTTAGCTCACACACAGTAGGACATGTTCACACGCCTCTGATTCATCCCCGATGAATCAGACCTGACTCAACTCTAAGCAGTAGCAGGCATGACAAACAAGCATGAATGAGTAGGCACAACAGGGCTCAAACAATTCCTACTCATACTAGTGGGTTTCATCTATTTACTGTGGAATGACAGGTCATGCAAAGGATAAAGGGGTTCAGCTATCGCAGCAAGTAACAGATGAATCGTTGTTGTCCTAATGCAGTAAAAGAGAGCAGGAGTGAGAGAGTAGGATTGTATCGGAATGAACAAGGGGGTTTTGCTTGCCTGGCACTTCTGAAGATAACATTGAGTCTTCATCAGTGTCAACGATCACATCATCGGTATCACGTCTATCGGAAGGGGACAATTACCGGCAAATACAGAAAAACACGATCAATGCAATGCACAATATGATGCATGATCATGACATGGCAAAATGGATGTGTTTTGGGCTAATGCAACTAGCAACAGATTAAATGAAGTTGGTTTGAATATAAAATTCAAATTCAAACTCCATATGTGATTATTCAATGCCATTTAATTGATTTGTGCTAAACAGCAGCTATAAGTTGTTCTAACATGCATGAAAATGGTACAGATGGATTCCTTGAATTTTTCTGATAATTTTTCATATATAAATTATTTAATTTGGAGTTACGGTTAATTTTCTATGAATTATTGAAGTTTATACAATTTTCTGGAA
>NW_021203759.1:0-851 GCF_002162155.2 Triticum dicoccoides
GACTGCGTGTATGTGGTCGGGACACAGGAACCACCGAGGTCGACGGAGCAGCCTGCAACGGGCTGGAGGACGGCGACGTTGACGAGTCAGCCGGTGACGAGGAGCCAGACACAATAGCCTCGGGCTCGGTCGGCGAAGAAGGCCGGCCCACCGGCGAAACCGGCAGAGCAGACGAAGCAGCTGGCGACGCCGGCGTCACAGACCGGGCCGATGGCGAGCCCGGCATAGTGGGCCGTGGCGCGGCCGGTGTCGCGGGCCGATCCGCGGATGAAGGCGACGTGAGGACGGCGTCGCGGACCCGAGCTGCAGGCGAAGACGGCGTGACGGGCCGAGCCGCGGGCGAAGACGGCGTGACAGGCCGAGCCGCTGAAGACTCGGCGGCCGCTGGCGAAGAGGGCCGAGCCGCTGGAGACTCGACGGTCGCTAGCGTAGCGGACCGAGCAGTGGAGATGCTCGGCGCGACGGGCTCTTCGGGTGACCATGCATGGGCACGCGAATCGATGCCATGCAACATAGGGCGATCGACGTGCCCATCAGAAGGCGGCGATGATGATGGTGAATCCTCCAACAGCTCCAAACGAGCCCCACGTCCGGTTCCTGCACCATGGTTAGGTAACAGCAAAGGAGAGTATGCAACATCATCAAATTGGTCAGAAGCAACAGAGGATGAATGCAGAGATGGTGGTTCGACAGTGGACACAGGAAGTTTGGCAAAGGGAAAAACATGCTCATCAAACACGACGTCCCGAGATATATAGACACGATTAGTGGGAACATGAAGACATTTGTAACCTTTATGAAGAGAGCTATAGCCAAGAAAAACACACTTCTTAGAACGAAACTCAAGCTTG
>NW_021203760.1:0-1352 GCF_002162155.2 Triticum dicoccoides
CCCCCCCCCCGGCTGGAGGACCTATCATTATCGATTCCTTTTCAGCAAGGTTATCCATTCATCCATGAGGAAATTGTAAGACTTATTCTACAAGTTATTCTTGATGGATCCTTCGTGTTTCCAAAGTCTGATCTTCACCTGAAGACCATGTCACTGCTATCTCGAAGCATGTCAATGGTACTCCGATTTTCAACAGGCACGTTTGAAGCACGATGCTATATTTTAATTATCAATTATCCTAACACCGTTGTATGGGCAATGTCAGGAAAATTCTCTCCCCTACCTATAGAGTTTTCTACATTATATCCTGTCATGGATATCATGCTCTGCTTGTCCTTGGGAAGGATATACCCTTGAAATAGGTGTTTAAACACATTTTCCTTTCCATTGTTCTGCTTAAACTTGATAATCGTATTTTCCTTTCCATTGGTTGGTTTAACGTTTCTTGTGATCTATATGATATAAGCAGTAATACTTCCCTACTTATGTAAACACCTTGGTGTACAACCGTGTCAGTAAGACCCTGTTTCTCTTGTTGATAGCATTCCGATAACCACCGATGGACGGGAACCTTGCCTATTGGTCCGCCTCGTTCAACGAGCATGAAAATGGTTCTCTTCGTCCCTCGCCCTTGGTACCGACATTGCTGCCGACATAACTGACATGCTACTCTCTGACATGCCTTGCTATCGTGATTGTACAAGATGTCAGCCCCCCCCTTTCTACTTTTAACCCACATGGTGGGCCCATAACCCACAGGTCCCAGGAACGAAACCTGACTCTCCTGCACCCCTGTTACTAAAGCTAATCCTCATGCTTGGCTTCGTATGAAAGATCACGAGCCACCTTCCTAGTGATCTATTCTGGTATCAGACGCAATGCTTATTCCTGTTGCTCTGAACCCCATTCACACTCTGTTTTAGGCAATGAACAATTGCCTATCCGCTTGAAACTTCTTATCGCACCGTCTTACTTTGCTCTCGATGTGTTTCATTTGTTCAACTCGAGAGATACTCATATGTTCATACTTGGGAAACCCCCAGAAGATTTTCCCTTGTAACATCCTATCGTTGTAGAGCTGCCCCTTACCTATTCGTAAGTACGATGGAGATCCCGAAGAAAGGATGACAAATTGATCATGGTGACTTGAAGCAGTGAAATGAAGACATCAACGAAAGGGATCAACCTCTTCGAAAGGGAAGCCAAGACCGAGAAGACTCGTTAGGTTTTTCGCTACCAACACCTTCGCCCCTTACTCCACCGCTTAAATCTCGGGACGAGATTTCTTGTAGTGGAGGAGAATTGTGACGCCCGGATACTTAAGCTACAGTAAACCACTGTTAATGATGCCA
>NW_021203761.1:0-1590 GCF_002162155.2 Triticum dicoccoides
GGCACTGCATGCGCCACCGTGTTGCCCGATCCGCCGGCGTACGGCACGATGGACATCGCCGGCGAGCTTCCCGCTCCACGTGGCTCTGATGCCAATTGTTGGAACCGCCAACTCCTCGCTGCAACTCTCCTCTCCCTCCCACTCTGCTCGCTCTGGCTTGCCGTGGTTTGCTCAACGAAAGGAGGAAGAAGAGATTCAGAGAAGTTCAGAAAAGTGGTGGACACAGAGTTTTTCCCGGCGCTCGAACGCCCCCTTTACTCCTCGAGCACGAACTCAACTGTGTCAGCTGTTACAACGATCACCCCGCGGCCTTATATCCCCGAGCCGGCGCACTGGGCACGCACCCACGCCTCCACTCACCCGCGATCTTCTCCACGCCCTGCATGCTCTCGCCACGCCCGCTACACACTCGCGTGCGCCCGCGTCTCGCGCTGAGCATCAACTAGGCGGCCCGACCACCCCGCACGGCTCGCCAACAGACACACACACTACCCCAGTGCACGGACACGCCCATGCACCCAACACACGCACACACGCACGCCCTACTCTACGGAGGCGCCCGCCCAGCAGGTCCAGTGCGCGCCCATACCTGCACTCGACATGCCCGGCTTCGTCGCCGTGGCTTATTCGCCCTACACGTGCCGCTCGGCAGAGGATCCTCGTCCAGCCGCACTATATATTGCTATCAGCCTAATTTGAAGTCGCAATAGAAACGGACACACGGTCTACACTATGTGACTTTGGCCGTTGCTTTCCGCAAGAATATTTCCGTCAAAATTTATTAAATTGTACCATTATGTAAATGCTTCTGTTTGAAATCGACATAATAGCGCGCGCACACACACACGCGCGCGCGCAAATAGTTAGACCATAAGTCACAGAATTTATGCAGAGTTTTCTTACTGGGCGGAGGCACCTATTGTATCCAACACTATATAATTGCAACTAATATTAAACTCCACACATAATTGGTGATGACATGAATGCTTAAATAGGATCTTCTATGAAAATATTAAGCTGCTTAATTATGATGTAACTACAGAAGCATTAAGCTTTTTGGCAGTATAAATGTCTGTGCTCAACAGTAGCATACCTAGATTATTTGAAATTTTGTATATAGTTCTCCTTGTCAAAGTGAATTCTAGAATTTTAAATTATAACTTTTGTACAAAGAGACAATTATTCTTTTTGTGTACCAAATGTGTGCAAACTATTTTGGTTATCTCCTTAAATCTGAAGACTGCCAAATACCTTTTTTAATTATGGTTATCTCCCTAAATCTGAAGACTCCGCCAACTATCTAATCTACTTTATGTCTGTAGTAAACCGAGATGGTAAAATAATTTCTTTAATGGAATCTAATTGCAAGTCAAGAAATCATGTAAAATAATCAAGCACGAGAAATCGTACAAATTTTTGGTCGTTGTTTTTAAAGAATAATTTGTTGATTTACCTGCCCATTTGTATGCATGTGCGTATAGTTCCACATGAAATTCTCCCTAATCAAAATATAAAAAAAACACCTAAAAACGAAGTATGTCAGGGATCCATCGAGCCTCCATGGCTCTAATGCCACAGGAGACACGGCAG
>NW_021203762.1:0-3025 GCF_002162155.2 Triticum dicoccoides
TTCATTGAGTATATACTGCATTTTGGTATTCTTAAATACCTTGGCAGAGAGCTCTAATCATATTTTCTAATAAATGACTTTGCAGTGGTTTACAGAGCGTATGTTTGTCTATCTTAAATTGTAATGGTAAGTAGAAAATTCTAGAGCATTTGCTTGTCTTTCCTATTGGCAAGAAAAATACAGTATTTTAGAATCTAAGAGTTGTCACCAAAGATTTTGTTTCTTATTAATATAACACTGCTTGTTTATTGGTTATTTTTTGTTTAAATATAACACTGCTTCTTCGACCTCTGTTGTTCCGTGGTTTGACAACACTTCATCTTCAAATGGTGTACAACAATTTTTGTAGGATTTTTGTAGTAGTCCATCTATTAAATAGAGGACATCATATGTACCAAAGGTGGAGGGTCATACATCCACCTCCACCATGCTCATGAAGATGCAAGTTATGGTGATGAGGAGTGTTTGTTGTCTTTCCCCGCGTATTTAGGCCTTAGGACATTACAAAAGTTGTGTTTCTCGTCCTACTCTACAGCTTAGCGATATGATTTACACTTTGGCATGTCTTTTAATATGCATTAGCTTGCCATCAAACACACAGATGGACGATCACATTGACATCAACCTCAACTTGTCATGCCACCCTTCGACAATGGTTATCACAAGGATGACGGTGAGGATTTCTATTTCTGATCTTCCACCGTGATGTGATACATTCGTTTATGCGTTGCCTTTGCCATTTGGCCATCCATGATGATGGCATGGAGGTTTGTTAGTTTTTTTGGATGCCATGGTTGTACCAACCAAAACTCTAGCCTTTATTCGATGCTGGCAGAAAATGTTGAGCATAAAGAAGAGTCACAACTACGCTTTTCTCTTTTGAAAAAAAGTTGAAGCTTGTAATTCTGATAACAAAATTGAAAAAGGAGGGGCGGTGTCCCGGTCAGTACAACACACAATTAACATATAGCTAACCACTATGAGGACAATAATTCCTTGCACCTTCCATCAAACCATTCCTTTTCCATTGTGCAGAACTGTGTACGTGCGCAAATTTTGGATGATGTGTCCTCGAAGAAACAACTGCATTTCGGCTCTTTATTACCTCCCCCCTCCCCTGTTTCTTTTGTCTGAAGTCACACTCTCTAAAGTTGATCAGCTTTATTATACAAAAAATATTAACATTCACAATACAACATCAATATCATTAGATCTATGATGGAATATATTTTCATATCATCTTTATTTGGTGTTATAAATGTTGATATTTTACAATATAAATTTGGCCAAACCTTATAAAGTTTCACTTCAGACAAATATATTACGAGGAGTAAAAATTAACGGAGGAAGTATTACAACTATAGAAGCAGAACAATGGCCCCTATGTTACATACATTGTCGGAAAACAGTAATCTTGATTTGCTTGCCTTGGGATTGTTCCGGTTGAACTACTTCGTTCAAACAGAGAGGAGCCCTTGATAGATAATAAAGAATTAGGGAGTGTCTATTCAACACTTGACTGTTTTTCAATTCGGTAACATTCACATTTCTTGAGAAATAAACAGAGCACACTTGTATGTCCAAAAATAACCACCCCAGCGACTATATGTTTTCTATTTCTAAAAAACGGGCTGGGCTAAACTGTCACCCATTTTCAACTAAACCTGGACCACAGGATACCCTGGAAATGAGTGATAGCTAGCAGTGCCTAAACTTGTGAAATTACAGAAGCTTTGAAGTATATAATGAAGAAATACAGTGGCAAAAATCATAGAACCTACACTATAATCCCGAGATAGCTGAAAATTACACTGTAAACTCAATAATAGTGAAAGCATGCAGAAAAATACAAAAGAATATGCGCACCTGATACCATAGAAACATTCAGAAAAATGACAGGAACTCATTTCCGGGGTATAATACGAAAACAAGGCTGCAAAGAGTAGAAAGAAAAAAAATCAGAGCCTACAGACTGCGTAGACAAAGTAAATGACACTGAAAATTTACCAAGAATTGCAGTGCAAAAGAGTCCAAGAACGCCTACAAATTACAGTCCAAGATTTACACTAGCAGAACTTGCCAACATACACTGCAACTGCCTAACAATTACACTGCAACAGTCCAAGACTTACAGTGTAAACCCCCTGAAAATTATAGTCCACATACACAGGAATTGACACAGAAAACTACAAGAGATTTAAACTTGCCAAAACTTGTCAGCTTACACGGAGAAGTACCTAGGAATTACAGTGTAACTGCACAAAAAATACAGTGGAAATCGCCTAGAATATACAGTGTAAATTAGACTATAAAAATGAACATTTACATTGTAAGAATGTTGTTGATCAGGATTTACAGCGAAATAACCCAGGAATTACACTGTAAAGTGCCCCTATATATACATTGTAACTTCCTGGACAATGTAGAAACACATGGACTTACACTGGAAAAAAAACCATAGAATTACCAAATGCCGCGGAACTTACAAGTACAATGAAAATGCCCTGGATTTACAGTGTAAGAACGGTGCTTAAAACTACTAAAATACATAGCAAGTACACTGAAAAAGCATATGAACTTACAGTGTAAATACAGACTAAAAATGCAGAGTAACTACAGCGATACTACCATAATAAATACAGTGTAAATCACCAAAAAATCTATGCTGGAAATACCAAGGGAATTAAAATACCCAGGAACTTTAAAAATACACCGGAAAGACCTCTGTCCTCCTAATTCTCAACTTTTTATACAGATCCAGTAAATTCTCAGATAATTCTTTACAAAAAATGTAGATGGGGAGCATGAGAAGAACAATAACAAAAGACAATCTACTGTCACTATCACAAGAAGATCTCATTCAAAATGCGAGTATCACTAAATGGCAAAAACTCAGAAGAAAATGTTGCGTACATCAAAATCAAAATAGCTCACACAAAAAATACATTGTAGGAATCGTTTTCTTTTACAGCACTCCTACAATAAGACATTATGTACAAGGTCAGAAAAGCAACTTTGAAATACA
>NW_021203763.1:0-3025 GCF_002162155.2 Triticum dicoccoides
TTCATTGAGTATATACTGCATTTTGGTATTCTTAAATACCTTGGCAGAGAGCTCTAATCATATTTTCTAATAAATGACTTTGCAGTGGTTTACAGAGCGTATGTTTGTCTATCTTAAATTGTAATGGTAAGTAGAAAATTCTAGAGCATTTGCTTGTCTTTCCTATTGGCAAGAAAAATACAGTATTTTAGAATCTAAGAGTTGTCACCAAAGATTTTGTTTCTTATTAATATAACACTGCTTGTTTATTGGTTATTTTTTGTTTAAATATAACACTGCTTCTTCGACCTCTGTTGTTCCGTGGTTTGACAACACTTCATCTTCAAATGGTGTACAACAATTTTTGTAGGATTTTTGTAGTAGTCCATCTATTAAATAGAGGACATCATATGTACCAAAGGTGGAGGGTCATACATCCACCTCCACCATGCTCATGAAGATGCAAGTTATGGTGATGAGGAGTGTTTGTTGTCTTTCCCCGCGTATTTAGGCCTTAGGACATTACAAAAGTTGTGTTTCTCGTCCTACTCTACAGCTTAGCGATATGATTTACACTTTGGCATGTCTTTTAATATGCATTAGCTTGCCATCAAACACACAGATGGACGATCACATTGACATCAACCTCAACTTGTCATGCCACCCTTCGACAATGGTTATCACAAGGATGACGGTGAGGATTTCTATTTCTGATCTTCCACCGTGATGTGATACATTCGTTTATGCGTTGCCTTTGCCATTTGGCCATCCATGATGATGGCATGGAGGTTTGTTAGTTTTTTTGGATGCCATGGTTGTACCAACCAAAACTCTAGCCTTTATTCGATGCTGGCAGAAAATGTTGAGCATAAAGAAGAGTCACAACTACGCTTTTCTCTTTTGAAAAAAAGTTGAAGCTTGTAATTCTGATAACAAAATTGAAAAAGGAGGGGCGGTGTCCCGGTCAGTACAACACACAATTAACATATAGCTAACCACTATGAGGACAATAATTCCTTGCACCTTCCATCAAACCATTCCTTTTCCATTGTGCAGAACTGTGTACGTGCGCAAATTTTGGATGATGTGTCCTCGAAGAAACAACTGCATTTCGGCTCTTTATTACCTCCCCCCTCCCCTGTTTCTTTTGTCTGAAGTCACACTCTCTAAAGTTGATCAGCTTTATTATACAAAAAATATTAACATTCACAATACAACATCAATATCATTAGATCTATGATGGAATATATTTTCATATCATCTTTATTTGGTGTTATAAATGTTGATATTTTACAATATAAATTTGGCCAAACCTTATAAAGTTTCACTTCAGACAAATATATTACGAGGAGTAAAAATTAACGGAGGAAGTATTACAACTATAGAAGCAGAACAATGGCCCCTATGTTACATACATTGTCGGAAAACAGTAATCTTGATTTGCTTGCCTTGGGATTGTTCCGGTTGAACTACTTCGTTCAAACAGAGAGGAGCCCTTGATAGATAATAAAGAATTAGGGAGTGTCTATTCAACACTTGACTGTTTTTCAATTCGGTAACATTCACATTTCTTGAGAAATAAACAGAGCACACTTGTATGTCCAAAAATAACCACCCCAGCGACTATATGTTTTCTATTTCTAAAAAACGGGCTGGGCTAAACTGTCACCCATTTTCAACTAAACCTGGACCACAGGATACCCTGGAAATGAGTGATCGCTAGCAGTGCCTAAACTTGTGAAATTACAGAAGCTTTGAAGTATATAATGAAGAAATACAGTGGCAAAAATCATAGAACCTACACTATAATCCCGAGATAGCTGAAAATTACACTGTAAACTCAATACTAGTGAAAGCATGCAGAAAAATACAAAAGAATATGCGCACCTGATACCATAGAAACATTCAGAAAAATGACAGGAACTCATTTCCGGGGTATAATACGAAAACAAGGCTGCAAAGAGTAGAAAGAAAAAAAATCAGAGCCTACAGACTGCGTAGACAAAGTAAATGACACTGAAAATTTACCAAGAATTGCAGTGCAAAAGAGTCCAAGAACGCCTACAAATTACAGTCCAAGATTTACACTAGCAGAACTTGCCAACATACACTGCAACTGCCTAACAATTACACTGCAACAGTCCAAGACTTACAGTGTAAACCCCCTGAAAATTATAGTCCACATACACAGGAATTGACACAGAAAACTACAAGAGATTTAAACTTGCCAAAACTTGTCAGCTTACACGGAGAAGTACCTAGGAATTACAGTGTAACTGCACAAAAAATACAGTGGAAATCGCCTAGAATATACAGTGTAAATTAGACTATAAAAATGAACATTTACATTGTAAGAATGTTGTTGATCAGGATTTACAGCGAAATAACCCAGGAATTACACTGTAAAGTGCCCCTATATATACATTGTAACTTCCTGGACAATGTAGAAACACATGGACTTACACTGGAAAAAAAACCATAGAATTACCAAATGCCGCGGAACTTACAAGTACAATGAAAATGCCCTGGATTTACAGTGTAAGAACGGTGCTTAAAACTACTAAAATACATAGCAAGTACACTGAAAAAGCATATGAACTTACAGTGTAAATACAGACTAAAAATGCAGAGTAACTACAGCGATACTACCATAATAAATACAGTGTAAATCACCAAAAAATCTATGCTGGAAATACCAAGGGAATTAAAATACCCAGGAACTTTAAAAATACACCGGAAAGACCTCTGTCCTCCTAATTCTCAACTTTTTATACAGATCCAGTAAATTCTCAGATAATTCTTTACAAAAAATGTAGATGGGGAGCATGAGAAGAACAATAACAAAAGACAATCTACTGTCACTATCACAAGAAGATCTCATTCAAAATGCGAGTATCACTAAATGGCAAAAACTCAGAAGAAAATGTTGCGTACATCAAAATCAAAATAGCTCACACAAAAAATACATTGTAGGAATCGTTTTCTTTTACAGCACTCCTACAATAAGACATTATGTACAAGGTCAGAAAAGCAACTTTGAAATACA
>NW_021203764.1:0-1285 GCF_002162155.2 Triticum dicoccoides
CGGGTACGATGTTTTGGGGACTCTGATCTGGTGGCTCAACAAGTTTCATGTACTTGGGATTCCAAAGATCCACTCATGGCGGCTTACCGATGAGAGGTGGATATTGTTGCTGGTTATTTGAAGGGTTATCAGGTTGAGCACATTGATCGGCGCAAAAATGAAGCAGCAGATACTTTAAGCTGGATGGGATCTCAACGTAAACCGGTGCCACCCAATACCTTTCTGGATGTCTTGCATAACCCGACAGTTAAGCTGCCTATAGAGGAGGACCTGGCTATTCCCGATCCAGAGGCACAATTGGTGGCCTCTTTACATATTATTCCATATTGGAAGGTTCCATATTTGGCGTATATGAACCGGGGCGAGTTGCCAGAAGATGCAGTTTTGGCAAGGCAGATAATCCGGCGATCCAAGTCCATGGTTATTCACAACGGCGAGTTACACCACTACAGTGTCTCAGGTGTGTTCCAGCGCTGTGTTTCCCCTAAAGAAGGCCGTGAGATTCTACATGAGATACACGAAGGAGACTGTGGTGACCACGCCGGTTCAAAATCCTTGGTTGCTAAAGCTTTTCGTCATGGCTTCTACTGGCCGACGGCTCATGCTGATGCTGAGGAATTGGTAATGCAGTGTGATGGTTGTCAGAGGCATCTGGATAGGAATCTGGAGATAAGATAGGCATCTAGAATCAAACCCTCCAAAGGGACAACACCACCACAAGAACAGACCCTCGCGAGGCTGTTCTTCCTTGTATTGTTCATCATCAGCCCAAGAGGCAATCCACCACGCCACACACTGGAGTAGGGTATTACACCACAATGGTGGCCTGAACCAGTATAAACCCTGTGTCTCTTGCGTTGTGCTTCTCGTAGTTTAGATCTTAGCGATTTGGTGAGGAACAGGTAGGTAGAAGGCGAAACCTCCGCGCGCACCCCAGTGTTCGAACCTCAAGGGTCTGTCGGAACCGTAAATCCGACAGGCAAGCTCTTGGGTTTCCTGGTATCTAACATAGGCATTGAAGCTAATCCGGAAAAGATCAAGCCTATTATGTCTCTGGCTAAACCGGCGTGCATCAATGATGTTCAACGACTGGCAGGTCGTATTGCGGCTCTAAGCCGGTTTATCAGCAGGTTGGGAGAGAAGGCGATTCCTCTCTATCAGATGTTGAAGAAGACAGACAATTTTGTCTAGAGTGATGCTGCTAATGCGGCGTTGGAGAATTTAAAGAAGCAATTGGCTGAACCACTAGTTCTTGCTGCTCTGGTTGATAAGGAGCCACTGTTGT
>NW_021203765.1:0-905 GCF_002162155.2 Triticum dicoccoides
AGAGTTTAAACTAATCTAAAATTAGTTAGTAAACCTACTGGGCCCACCTGTCAGTGTCTAATTAAGTTTTAGTTAATTAACTAAATTAATTAGCAGTTTATATATTTGTTTTATTTGTTTTATGGCATGGGGCCCGCATGTTAGTGGTAGTAGCTGCCACATCAGCACGTTGACTGGGTCAACCCAGTCAACAGGGCCCTCAGGACCCACTAGTCAGCGACACAGAGGCGGGGGCCACTGCGCCACGTCGGCATCGGCGCCGGAGCGACTCCGGCGAGGCAAAACGCGGCGGCGGCGCACGGGAGGCTGCGGGATTTGGCTACAGGCCACCAAAATCGACGCGGGGGGTTGCGTTCGAACGGGGAGTCGATGCCGCGTCTACTAGGACCGGTGGCGTCGCCGGAGTCCTTCGAAGCTGACGGCGGCGAGCACCGAGGCGGATGCCGGAGCTCGGGCCTGGGCGGCTACGGCGAGGAGAGGCACAGCCGGGGACAGGGATAGGTGAGTTGGGGCCCTGGAGACGTGTTGAGAACGACGATGCGGTCGGACGCGAGCCACGCTTGTGGTGGCCGCGACGGAGAGCTCGACCGCGGCGGCGGGAGAGTGAGCGCGATGGGGGAGCGAGCTACGGGATGCGGTGAGCTAGGAGGGGAGGAGGGGGAGGTTCAGGGGGCTCACGGCCGTTGCAGAGAGGGCCCGGGGAAGGCTCGATGTGCTCGGGGCGACGCGGATTCCGACGATGGCGACGACGGAGCAGAGGAGGGAGACGAGGTCGCCGCGGTCGCTGCAGGGGCTTCGAGTTCCAGCACGAGGTGGCAGGAGGCGTAGGGGATGATGGCGGGGCTGTTGAGCACGTCGACGAGGTGAGGGAGGGTCGGTGGCCGCATCGACGGCGAGCAGCAGCG
>NW_021203766.1:0-1028 GCF_002162155.2 Triticum dicoccoides
GCGGGACGGGTGCAGCGCCTGGGAGTGCAGGTTGCGGCGGACCAGACGAAAATAGGGCCCAAGGGGAGAGGCGGACATGGAGCCCCCTAAAAACAGGGTAAAAAGCTTGCTGGGCGGTGGGCGGGTGTCGAAGTTGCCGCCGCCCTTGACGAGGGCGCTATGCGTGAGGTGGCGGTCGGCCACGAAAACGAAGGTTCGCCCGAGACAGACGGAGACGATGGGGCCGTAGCGGGCATGCAAGCTGCGTAGCACAGGGCCCAAATGGTAGATCGGGCTCTTAAGCATCAACAACAACTTGGCTATGAACAGCAGGGCTGGCGGACCAGGTGGGAGTTTCTGGCGCCCGCCATGACGTTTGAGCATAAAGAAGATGATGAGAGGAATGGAGAGCGCAATGCACAAGAGGATGGTGAGCTCATCCATTGTCTCTCAACTTTGGTCACGGAGCTGTGCTAGGTGGCGATCATCCTTTGTGGCGAATATATATATACAACTATCATGAGTGCCATTTTGCAAAAAAAGCCTCACATTTTTTATCATCAACTTGCAGTCCACCGTCTAGTTCTGAGTTTCCTCCCCTCTCGCGCATACGTGGGGCCCAGACACGGTCCTGACCGCGACTTACTAGTGTCGTGCTCCTTTTGGGAACAGTAGCGTTCCGTAAAAAGTGCACCCTACTAGTAAGTCGCGTCCAACCTATAGTTTGTACACTAGTGGGAATAGGCTTACTTTAGTCACTTCACTGGTGGTGCATCTAACAATTGCCACACCAGTGTCGATTTCCGCGGTGTGGAGAAAATATGAACGCCAGCGATAATTAGCTACTACCGGCGTGGCACTTCAGTACACAACCCATCGACATTAATTCATATACAGTGGCCGAGACAGGGGACCAGCAGGGCCCTGCCCCCCCTTAACATCCCTGATTTGCTACTATTTAGAGATGAACAGTGCAAAAAATAGAAAAAAAATACATGCATCAGTGTAGTTTGGCCACTGCAATCAAAATTTTGGGTCATTTGCCCCCC
>NW_021203767.1:0-688 GCF_002162155.2 Triticum dicoccoides
AAAAGAAAAAAGAAATCACTAAAAAACTATAAGTATTTTGTTCTAAGTAGAAATGAAAAAATAAATAGCAAAAAAGAAAAAAATGCCTATAATATTTGTTATGACTAACTAAAATTACCAAATTGAGTATAATGATAAAACACAGTAATATTAAATAGCAGGAAAAAGAATGACTCAAAAATCAATTTTTATAGTAAAGTTATTCATAAACTAGTGATTCACACAAATTTTAAAAAATTCAAATTTAAACTATTCAAATTTTAAAACTAATGGCACTAAGAGAAAGTTTATAATTTTTGTGACCTAAAAGAAAAAAATCACTAAAAAACTATAAGTATTTAGTACTAAGTAGAAATGAAAAAATAAATAGCAAAAAAAAATGCCACCTACTAGGCCACCACGGCCTGAATACGACTAGAAACCCATCCATGGGCCAGGATTCAGGCCCGCAGAAGGCCCAGTAGGCCCACAGGCATAGCAGTGCGAGATTAGGCCTAGAGGCCTGCAATTCAAAGGAGTTCAATGAAGATGGTGGGGCAGGGCTTATAAACAGGTCCTGCCGCTCCTCAGCTAGCAAGGTGGGACTAAACATCCCACCGCACCGCGACTTTGGCAGGCGCAGCCATTGGTCCCGGTTGGTGGCACCAACCGGGACTAAAGGGGGGCATTGGTCACGGTTCGTGGCACA
>NW_021203768.1:0-13621 GCF_002162155.2 Triticum dicoccoides
CCAGTTACGTTGTGACATTTGGCACACCCAAAGCACTCCTACGGTATCCGGGAGTTGCACAATCTCATGGTCTAAGGAAATGATACTTGACATTAGAAAAGCTTTAGCATACGAACTACACGATCTTGTGCTATGCTTAGGATTGGGTCTTGTCCATCACATCATTCTCCTAATGATATGATCCCGTTATCAATGACATCCAATGTCCATGGTTAGGAAACCGTAACCATCTATTGATCAACGAGCTAGTCAACTAGAGGCTTACTAGGGACATGGTGTTGTTTATGTATCCACACATGTATCTGAGTTTCCTATCAATACAATTCTAGCATGAATAATAAACGATTATCATGAACAAGGAAATATAATAATCAATTTATTATTATTGCCTCTAGGGCATATTTCCAACAGTCTCCCACTTGCACTAGAGTCAATAATCTAGTTCACATCGCCATGTGATTAACACTCACAGGTCACATCCCCATGTGACTAACACCCAAAGAGTTTACTAGAGTCAGTAGTCTAGTTCACATCACTATGTGATTAACACTCAATGAGTTCTAGGTTTGATCATGTTGCTTGTGAGAGAGGTTTTAGTCAACGGGTCTGAACCTTTCAGATCCGTGTGTGCTTTACAAATCTCGATGTCATCTCCTAGATGTAGCTACCACGTTCTATTTGGAGCTATTCCAAATAACTATTCTACATGGAGCTATTCTAAATTGTTGCTCCATTATACATATCCGGCATCTCTACTCAGAGCTATCCGGATAGGTGTTAAGCTTGCATCGACGTAACTCTTTACGTCGAACTCTTTATCACCTCCATAATCGAGAAAATTCCTTAGTCCACTAGTTACTAAGGATAACTTTGACTGCTGTCCTGTGATCCATTCTTGGATCACTCTTGTACCCCTTGACTGACTCATGGCAAGGCACACATCAGGTGCGGTACATAGCATAGCATACTGTAGAGCCTATGTCTTAAGCATAGGGGATGACCTTCGTCCTTTCTCTCCATTCTGCCGTGGTCGAGCTTTAAGTCTTAACTTCATACCTTACAACTCAGGCAAGAACTCCTTCTTTGACTGATCCATCTTGAACACCTTCAAGATCATGTCAAGGTATGTACTCATTTGAAAGTACCATTAAGCGTTTTGATCTATCCTTATAGATCTTGATGCTCAATGTTCAAGTAGCTTAATCCAGGCTTTCCATTGAAAAACACTTTCCAAATAACCCTATATGCTTTCCAGAAATTCTACGTCATTTCTGATCAACAATATGTCAACAACATATACTCATCAGAAATTCTATAGTGCTCCCACTCACTTCTTTGGAAATACAAGTTTCTCATAAACTTTGTATACACCCAAAATCTTTGATCATCTCATCCAAGCATACATTCCAACTCCGAGATGCTTACTCCAGTCCTCAGAAGGATTGCTGGAGCTTTGCATATTTATTAGCATATTTCAGGATTGACAAAACCTTCCGGTTGTATCACATACAACCTTTCCTCAAAAATCGTCGAGGAAACAATGTTTTGATATCCTATCTGCAAGATTTCATAAATGATGCAACAATTGCTAATATAATTCCAACAGACTCTTAGCATCGCTACGGGTGAGAAAGTCTCATCGTAGTCAACTGCTTGAACTTGTCGGAAAACATCTTAACGACAAGTCGAGCTTTCTTAATGGTGACATGTACCATCATTGTCCGTCTTCCTTTTAAATCCATTTGTACTCAACAGCCTCACGACCATCAAGTAGTTCTTCTAAAGTCTACACTTTGTTTTCATATATGGATCCTCTCTCGGATTATATGGCCTCGAGCCATTTATCGGAATCCAGGCCCACCACCGCTTCTCCATAGCTCGTAGGTTCATTGTTGTCTAGCAACATGACTTCCAAGACAGGATTACGTACCACTCTGAAGTAGTACGCATCCTTGTCATCCCACGAGGTTTGGGAGTGACTTGATCTGAAGTCTCATGATCAATATCATAAGCTTCCACTTCAATTGGTGTAGGTGCCACAGGAACAACTCTTGTGCTCTGCCACACACTAGTTGAAGAGACGGTTCAATAACCTCATCAAGTCTCCACCATCCTCCCACTCAATTCTTTCGAGAGAAACTTTTCCTCGAGAAAGGACAACAATCCCTTATTGCTTTCGAATCTGAGACAGGAGGTATACCCAACTATTTTGGGTGTCCTATGAAGATGCATTTATCCGCTTTGGGTTCGAGCTTATCAGCCTGAAACTTTTTCACATAAGCGTCGCAGCCCCAAACTTTTAAGAAATGACAACTTAGGTTTCTCTAAACCATAGTTCATACGGTGTCATCTCATCGGAATTACGTGGTGCCCTATTTAAAGTGAATGTGGTTGTCTCTAATGCCTAACCCATAAACTATCGTGGTAATTCGATAAGAGACATCATGGTATGCATCATATCCAATAGGGTGCAGTTATGATGTTCGGACACACCATCACACTATGGTGTTCCAGGATGTATTAGTTGTGAAAAAAATTCCACATTGTCTTAATTCTGTGCCAAACTCGTAATTCAGATATTCATCTCTATGATCATATCATAGATCTTTTATCCTCTTGTCACGACGATCTTTCAACTTCACCCTGAAATTACTTGAACCTTTCAATAATTCAGACTCGTGATTCATCAAGTAAATATACTCAACATCTACTCAAATCATCTGTGAAGTAAGAACATAACGATATCCACTACATGCCTCAGCACTCATTGGACTGCACACATCAAAATGTATTACTTCCAACAAGTTGCTTTCTAGTTCCATTTTACTAAAAACGAGGCTTTCAGTCATCTTGCCCATGTGGTATGATTTGCATGTCTCAGGTGATTCAAAATCAAGTGAGTCCAAACGGTCCATTTGCATGGAGTTTCTTTATGCATATACACCAATAGACATGGTTCGCATGCCTCAAACTTTTCAAAAACGAGTGAGCCCAAAGATCCATCAACATGGAGCTTCTTCATGCATTTTATACCGATATGACTTACGTGGCAGTGCCACAAGTAGGTGGTACTATCATTACTATCTTTTGGCATGAACATGTGTATCACTACGATCGAGATTCAATGAACCATTCATTTTAGGTGCAAGACCATTGAAGGTATTATTCAAATAAACAGAGTAACCATTATTCTCTTTAAATGAATAACCGTATTGCGATAGACATAATCCAATCATGTCTATGCTCAACGCAAACACCAATCTCGATGGTAGAGGGAGCGTACGATATTTGATCAACCTTGGAAATACTTCCAACACATATCGTCATCTCACCTTTAGCTAGTCTCCGTTTATTCCATAGCTTTTATTTCGAGTTACTAACACTTAGCAACTGAACCGGTATCTAATACCCTGGTGCTACTAGGAGTACTAGTAAAGTACACATTAACATAATACATCCAATATACTTCTATCGACCTTGCCAGCCTTCTTATCTACCAAGTATCTAGGGTAATTCTGCTCCAGTGGCTGTTCCCTTTATTACAGAAGCACTTAGTCTCGGGTTTGGGTTCAACCTTGGGTTTCTTCACTAGAGCAGCGGCTGATTTACCGTTTCATGAAGCATCCCTTTTTTTTGCCCTTGCCCTTCTTGAAACTAGTGGTTTCACCAACCATCAACAATTGATGCTCCGTCTTGATCTCTACTTTTGTGGTGTCAAACATCGTGAATATCTCAAGGATCATCATATATGTCCCTGATATATTATAGTTCATCACGAAGCTCAAGCAGCTTGGTGGTCATGACTTCGGAGAACCATCACTATTTCATCTGGAAGATCAACTCCCACTCGATTCAAGCGATTGTTGTACTCAGACAATCTGAGCACAAGTTCAACAATTGAGCTTCTCTCCCTTAGTTTGCAGGCTAAGAAAATCGTCGGAGGTCTTATACCTCTTGACGTGGGCACGAGCCTGAAATCCCAATTTCAGTCCTCAAAACATCTCATATGTTTCGCGACGTTTCAAAACCGTCTTCGGTGCCTCAACTCTAAACCGTTCAACTGAACTATCACGTAGTTATCAAAATGTGTATGTCAGATGTTCGCAACATCCACAGACAATGTTCGAGGTTCAGCACACTGAGCGGTGCATTAAGGACATAAGCCTTCTATGAAGCAATGAGGACAATGCTCGGTTTACGGACCTAGTCCGTATAATTGCTACTATCAACTTTCAACTAAATTTTCTCTAGGAACATATCTAAACAGTAGAACAGAAGCGCGAGCTACGACATAATTTGCGAAGACCTTTTGACTATGTTCAGGATAATTAAGTTCATCTTATGAACTCCCACTCAGATAGACATCCCTCTAGTCGTCTAAGTGATTACATGATCCGAGTCAACTAGGTCGTGTCCGATCATCACGTGAGACGGACTAGTCAACGTCGGTGAACATCTTCATGTTGATCGTATCTTCTATACGACTCATGCTCGACCTTTCGGTCTTGTGTGTTCCGAGGCCATGTCTGTACATGCTAGGCTCGTCAAGTCAACCTAAGTGTTTGCATGTGTAAATCTGTCTTACACCCGTTGTATGTGAATGTTTGAATCAAACACCCGATCATCACGTGGTGCATTGGAACGACGAACTGTTGCAACGGTGCACAGTTAGGGGGAACACTTTCTTGAAATTTTAATGAGGGATCATCTTATTTACTACCGTTGTTCTAAGCAAATAAGATGTATAAACATGATAAACATCACATGCAATCAAATAATAGTGACATGATATGGCCAATATCATACAGCTCCTTTGATCTCCATCTTGGGGCTCCATGATCATCTTGTCACCGGCATGACACCATGATCTCCATCATCATGATCTCCATCATTGTGTCTTCATGAAGTTGTCTCGCCAACTATTACTTCTACTTCTACAGCTAACGGTTAGCAATAAAGTAAAGTAATTACATGACGTTTATGTTACACGCAGGTCATAAATAAATTAAGAGAACTCCTATGGCTCCTGCCAGTTGTCATACTCATCGACATGCAAGTCGTGATTCCTATTACAAGAACATGATCAATCTCATACATCACATATATCATTCATCACATCCTTTTGGCCATATCACATCACATAGCATACCCTGCAAAAACAAGTTAGACGTCCTCTAATTGTTGTTTGCATGTTTTACGTGGCTGCTATGGGTTTCTAGCAAGAACGTTTCTTACCTACGCAAAAACCACAACGTGATATGCCAATTGCTATTTACCCTTCATAAGGACCCTTTTCATCGAATCCGATCCGACTAAAGTGGGAGAGACAGACACCCACCAGCCACCTTATGCAAGTAGTGCATGTCAGTCGGTGGAACCAGTCTCACGTAAGAGTACGTGTAAGGTCGGTCCGGGCCGCTTCATCCCACAATGCCGCCGAATCAAGATTGGACTAGTAACGGTAAGCATATTGAACAAAATCAACGCCCACAACTACTTAGTGTTCTACTCGTGCATAGTAACTACGCAATAGACCTAGCTCTGATACCACCGTTGGGGAACGTAGCAGAAATTCAAAATTTTCCTACGTGTCACCAAGATCTATCTATGGAGAGACTAGCAACGAGGGGAAGGAGAGTGCATCTACATACCCTTGTAGATCGCAAAGAGGAAGCGTTCAAGTGAACGGGGTTGATGGAGTCGTACTCGTCGTGATCCAAATCACCGATGACCAAGTGCCGAACGGACGACACCTCCGTGTTCAACACACGTACAGCCCGGTGACGTCTCCCACGCCTTGATCCAGCAAGGAGAGAGGGAGAGGTTGAGGAAGACTCCATCCAGCAGCAGCACAACGGCGTGGTGGTGATGGAGGAGCGTGGCAATCCTGCAGAGCTTCGCCAAGCACCACGGGAGAGGAGAAAGAGAGGGAGGGCTGCACCAATGAGAGAGATCAAATCGCGTGTTATGGGCAGCTCTAGGCCTCACTATATATAGGGGAGAGGGAGGAGGGTGCGCCCCCTCTAGGATTCCCACCCCTAGGGGGGGCGGCAGCCCTAGATGGGAAAGGGGAGGCGGCCAAGAGGGGAGAAGGGGAGGCGCCCCCTAGGGTGGGCCTTATGCCCATCTAAGCCTAGGGTTTCCCCTTTTTTCCTCCTAGCTGCCCCTTGGGCCTTGTGGGAGGCGCACCAGCCCACTCAAGGGCTGGTCCCTCACCACTCTCGGCCCATGCAAGCCTCCGGGGCTTGTGGCCCCACTTGGTGGACCACCGGGACCCTCCTGGTGGTCCTGGTACATTATCAATAAACCCCGAAACCTTTCCGGTGACCAAAACAGGACTTCCCATATATAAATCTTTACCTCCGGACCATTCCGGAACTCCTCGTGACGTCCGGGATCTCATCCGGGACTCCGAACAACATTCGGTAACCACATACAAACTTCCTTTATAACCCTAGCGTCATCGAACCTTAAGTGTGTAGACCCTACGGGTTCGGGAGACATGCAGACATGACCGAGACGTTCTCCGGTCAATAACCAACAGCGGGATCTGGATACCCATGTTGGCTCCCACATGTTCCACGATGATCTCATCAGATGAACCACGATGTCAAGGACTTAATCAATCCCGTATACAATTCCCTTTGTCTATCGGTACGATACTTGTCCGAGATTCGATCGTCGGTATCCCGATACCTTGTTCAATCTCGTTACCGGCAAGTCTCTTTACTCATTCCGTAACACATCATCCCGTGATCAAGTCCTTGATCACATTGTGCACATTATGATGATGTCCTACCGAGTGGGCCCAGAGATACCTCTCCTTTTACACGGAGTGACAAATCCCAGTCTTGATTCGTGCCAACCCAACAGACACTTTCGGAGATACCCGTAGTGTACCTTTATAGCCACCCAGTTACGTTGTGACATTTGGCACACCCAAAGCACTCCTACGGTATCCGAGAGTTGCACAATCTCATGGTCTAAGGAAATGATACTTGACATTAGAAAAGCTTTAGCATACGAACTACACGATCTTGTGCTATGCTTAGGATTGGGTCTTGTCCATCACATCATTCTCCTAATGATGTGATCCCGTTATCAATGACATCCAATGTCCATGGTCAGGAAACCGTAACCATATATTGATCAATGAGCTAGTCAACTAGAGGCTTACTAGGGACATGGTGTTGTTTATGTATCCACACATGTATTTGAGTTTCCTATCAATACAATTCTAGCATGGATAATAAACGATTGTCATGAACAAGGAAATATAATAATCAATTTATTATTATTGCCTTTAGGGCATATTTCCAACAATATATACATGCAATAGTAGTACTGTATATGTGAGCCGGACAAATACCAACTAGAAGAGACTGATGAGCAAGTTTTGGCAAGATCATACATACGTACCCTGAAATCAACAAGTTGGGATTCGGGATGTTGCATTGCCCATCGTGTAATTTAATTTGTGAGTAAAACGGCTTGGCGGTTTGGAGCTGGCAGATGATGTCGGTGACCATGCCGCCGGAGGCCAGTACTTGGCCAACGAGGGGGAAATTCGCATACACCCCGAAAATCTTGAAGAGGGGATCACTGTAGTGGTTCTTGAGGGACCAGGTAGGCCGTGGCAGCTGCTGCTGTTGCCGCGGCTGGTTGCCAGGCGACCACCACGCCGCCGCCCCGCCGGCTGGGAGGTACTCAATCGGACTAGTGGCGGCGAGTGGTGCCTTCTTGTGGATGGCCGGGCCAGCACGCCTAGGGCCGGAACCACCTGGGGAAGGGGCGACGTCAAGCAAGCCTAGTAATCCCGGGAGGTCGGTCATCCTCTGCGAACAAGTTTAAAAAACTATTGCATAAATGTAATGTAGCGAAAATTTGTTCGCAAAGAAAGATAGAAATATTTGAAAACCATCTATCCTAATTCGGATCTCCTGTAGTTTGCGAAGCCTACCTCAGGATTGCCCAAAAGTATGTACCAGTACAAGGTGTTCTAGGGGCAGCGGCAGCGGCGGAATGGGGATTCATGGCGGATACCTACCCTAGACCACAAGCCCTCAAGCCCGTGCTGGTTTGTTTGGTTCGAAAAGGTGTGGGAGCACCTGGGAGTCCCGACTCCCCCTTATCCTGTCCGTTCAGCCTTGTTAAGATTCGTGTTGTGCTCTGTCCAGCGGCAGACCTTTTGAAGTGTCAGAATAATTAGCTAGGCGATTAATCAGACAAACAGCGGCACAACTAGGCTGTGCAGGCAAGATAGGTCACAGGTACTAGCACTGTGATGTGTAGGACTGTCACGAGGTCAGGCGGGCATGGTTGAAGCGACAACCCATAGGCAGCGCATGCAAGGCATCTCATATACTCCCACGTAGTATTCTTTATCATGGTCAGAGGAACGTGGACCCCCAGAGGTTTCACATCACCGTTAGTTCAGTTTCTGTACGAATATATTAGTATATTGCCACCACTTGTTCCTTCCTTTCGGTGAGCAGTAAAATGTTCTTGACCGAGATGAGATGAGATGAGATGAGCATGTTACCAAATTTGTGCCGGGCACATACAAGCTTTAACCTGATTGGCGCGTGTCATGGAGAAGCCGAGAGGTGAGGCATGAACTCGTGAGCCGGGTACATGAACTAGTCATACTGGCATCAGGCGCTGACAGGGACTGAACGTGGTGGAAATGAGCAATGTACGTCTGATAGGAACCTAACTTAGGCACATGTATCTGTATCCTGTATCCGACACACTACCATACATGTACCGGGTGCATGTTTCAGCCATCCGTATCGGCATGTGTCAAGGACCATGAGCGGCTGCAGTCTATTCTATTCATTCCATCGGCGATGCATGCCCGTGGTGGAGTTCGACACGTCTTTTCACTTGTTTGAGACACAGGCCGACAGGTGTACTCCTTCATGTAGACTTGCCACTTACAGGCGAGGTGGGATTCTGCCCTACGATGAACAGTGAGAGAATAGGCCCAGAGCTGGCGCTTAAAGGAATCATATAGACTGTTAATAGAACCAGGGGTACAGGCCCGGTCCAGATCCCGAGCAGCTAGGCTGAGATAACCGGGTGCCTAGACACCCGGGTGTTGAAAATCCAATCTATTGTTTGGTTGGGGTCCTGCCGGCCGGGCTGGGCTGGCCCCTTTATTTGGGATTTGGGAATTAAGATGGTGCGCTAGGCTGAGAGGGTGCTTGGATCCAAGGGACTATTTTTAGTCTGACTAAAAATAGTCTCTTTTAAAGGCTAAAGTTCCAAGCATCCCTGACTAAAGAGAGGCTAGGACTAGTCTTGAGGCTAAAAATTTTTAGTCATAGGAAACCTACTAAAATATGTATTAGCCCTCTCTCTCCTCATTTAATGCCTCTCCTTTAACACATGCGAGTTCTGGATTGGAGGGTTTGGAGGATAATAAATGCTCAATAACTTGATTTCAGTCTCTTTAGTATTTGGATCCAAGTATAGGTGAGGCTAGCAAGTTTTAGTCCCACTACTTTTAGTCATGGGACTAAAACGTATCCAAGCACCCTCTGAGTCCGGCTCGGTTTCCATCCATGCACCACCTTCCGCCTTGCCTTTATTTCTAAGTACAATACCCAGTCACTGAGAATACCACTAAGAGCAACCCCAATGGGCCGACCTAAATGGACGGAGTTTTTGTCCGTTTGGGTCGGCCGCCCGCCCGCCGTACGCCCTCTTTTAGTTTTGGGGCCGTCCGCCTCTTTTAGTTTTGGGTCGACAGTGCGCCCAACGGGCCGACCCATTTTCATGACCACGCGCATTTAACATCATGCAGTCGCCCTGATTTTGACGCTAGGTTCGCGCGCGCGCCGCGGCCGGCGCTCGCTATAAAAGAAGGCTCTCTCTCCACACTCTGTCGGTCGCCCACTCTTGCCGCCTCTGCGCCACCATGTCGATCCGCCACCTACGCGCTTCGGATTTTCGCGGAGTCCGCGAGCGCCGCTCCGGCGCCTTCTCCGCCGAGATCTGATTTCGCGAGAAACGTCTCGCCCTCGGCACCTTCGACACCGCAGAGGACGCGGCCCGCGCGCACGACTCGGCGGCGTGGCACCACCTGAGGCCTCATCGGGATATGAATTTTCCCAACGTGTCGAGCCAGCGGGCGCAGGATCTGGCGCCTCTCCCGCGGCTTTTCACCGACGAGGATCGTCGTGTCCACCGGAGGCGGCAGCGTCGCCTCGCCATCGTAGAGAAGGACGTGGAAGCCTTGGTGCTGTGGCGTGAAGGCTACCCGTAGGACATCGTCGACGAGCGCCAGTTCTACAAGCAATTGAGACCGGAGAGGGACGCGAGGAGGAGGGAGCGAGCCGCCTATCGGGAGGACAAGCGTTTGCGGAAGCAGGCAGCTCAATTGAAATTGAAACTACGAGAAACGGCGGGTTGGGACTTTGAAGACGAGGCGTATGATGACGCCTACATTCAGACATCAGAGGAGGACATTACCGAGTCGGAGTCAGAAATCGACGAGTAGTGGTCTTTTCTTTTTATCTTTGTACGCTAGAATTATCTGGTGCTGGACTGGGATGACGACTCGCCAATGTCTGACAAATGCAACACCGTCTCCATCGAAACAAGCAAAGGCGTCGTAGACGTGGTCTACGCGGTGATAAGTGACGCCGTCGAGCTCGGCCTGTGCATCCGGAATTCCGGATGTGCATACCCTGTCAGCCTGTAAGCTCTGCCAGTGTATACGGTTCCATCACCGCGCGCACAGACACGTTTGATCCCAAGATCACCATATTCACCAGAGATGCCAAGTCGGCCATCAATCTTCTTCGGCGTGTTGCCCATCCGGTACCGCATTTGTCAGACATTGGCGAGTCGTCGTCCCAGTCCAGCACCAGGCTGGATAGCTCCTCCTCGGCATTGTTCTTGGACGCGTCCATCTTCACTCCGAGGGCGACGCCTGAGCAGGCAGAGATGTAAGTAGATGGCCCCGTCGGAGGCAGCTTCATCTGCATATATACATGCAATAGTAGTACTGTATATGTGAGCCGGACAAATACCAACTAGAAGAGACTGATGTGCAAGTTTTGGCAAGATCATACATATGTACCCTGAAATCAACAAGTTGGGATTCGGGATGTTGCATTGCCCATCGTGCGCTTTAATTTGTGAGTAAAACGGCTTGGCAGTTTGGAGCTGGCAGATGATGTCGGTGACCATGCCGCCGGAGGCCAGTACTTGGCCAACGAGGGGGAAATTCGCATACACCCCAAAATTCTCGAAGAGGGGATCGCCGTAGTGGTTCTTGAGGGACCAGGTAGGCCATGGCAGCTGCTGCTGCTGCCGCGGCTGGTTGCCAGGCGACCATCGCGCCGCCGGCCCGCCGGCTGGGAGGTACTCAATCGGACTAGTGGCGGCGAGTGGTGCCTTCTTGTGGATAGCCGGGCCAGCACGCCTAGGGCCGGAACCACCTAGGGAAGTGGCGACGTCAAGTAGCCCTAGTAATCCCGGGAGGTCGATCAGCCTCTGCGAACAAGTTTAAAATACTATTGCATAAATGTAATGTAGCGAAAATTTGTTCGCAAAGAAAGATAGAAATATTTGAAAACCATCAATCCTGATTCGGATCTCCTGCAGTTTGCAAAGCCTACCTCAGGATTGCCCAAAAGTATGTACCAGTACAAGATGTTCTAGGGGCAGCGGCAGCGGCGGGATGGGGATTCATGGCGGATACCTACCCTAGACCACAAGCCCTGAAGCCCGTGCTGGTTTGTTTGGTTGGGGTCCTGCCGGCCGGGCTGGGCTGGCCCCTTTATTTGGGATTTGGGAATTAAGACGGTGCTCTAGGCTGAGTCCGGCTCGGTTTCCGTCCATGCACCACCTTCTAGTGGGCTTGCCTTTATTTCTAAGTATAATACCCAGTCGCTGAGAATACCACTAAGAGCAACTCCAACGGGCCGACCTAAATGGACGGCGTTTTTGTCCGTTTGGGTCGGCCGCCCGCCCGCCGTCCGCCCTCTTTTAGTTTTGGAGCCGTCCGCCCTTTTTTAGTTTTGCGTCGGCAGTGCGCCCAACAGGCCGACCCATTTTCATGACCGCGCGCGTTTAACATCGTGCCGTCGCCCTGATTTTGACGCTCCAGCACGCGGGAAAGGTTTGCGCGCGCGCCGCGGCCGGCGCTCGCTATAAAAGAAGGCTCTCTCTTCACACTCTGTCGGTCGCCCACTCTCGCCGCCTCTACGCCACCATGTCGATCCGCCGCCTACGCGCTTCGGATTTTCGGGGAGTCCGCGAGCGCCGCTCCGGCGCCTTCTCCGCCGAGATCTGGTTTCGCGAGAAACGTCTCGCCCTCGGCACCTTCGACACCGCAGAGGAGGCGGCCCGCGCGCATGATGCGGCAGCGTGGCGCCTCCTGAGGCCTCATTGGGATATGAATTTTCCCAACGTGTCGAGCCAGCGGGCGCAGGATCTGGCGCCTCTCCCGCGGCTTTTCACCGACGAGGATCGTCGTGTCCATCGGAGGCGGCAGCGTCGCCTCGCCATCGCAGAGAAGTTTGTGGAAGCCTTGGTGCTGTGGCGTGGAGGCTACCCGCAGGACATCGTCGACGAGCGCCAGTTCTACAAGCAATTGAGATCGGAGAGGGACGCGAGGAGGAGGGAGCGAGCCGCCTATCGGGAGGACAAGCGTTCGCGGAAGCAGGCAGCTCAATTGAAATTGAAGCTACGAGAAACGGTGGGTTGGGACTTTGAAGACGAGGCGTATGCTGACGCCTACATTCAGACATCGGAGGAGGACATTACCGAGTCGGAGTCAGAAATCGACGAGTAGTGGTCTTTTCTTTTTATCTGTGTACGCTAGAATTATCTATGTATCCATTTTTATCTGAAAAAATGGCCGGCGGCGTCAGCGACGTAGCAGGCGGGCAAGGGTGTGAATCCAATGTGCCACCGACCAGCGGGCCCGATGAGGAAAGAGGGCGAGCGTGCGCGCGTCCGTCTCGTGTCCGCACCGACGCAAATCCAGCTCAAAAATGGGCCTGGAATGGATCGTCCGCGGACGAAAAACGGACGCGCGTCCGTTTGGGTTGGCGCGTTGGGCTGCCACTTTTGTCTGCGCCGACCCAAACGAACGTGGGCGGACGAAATGGGTCACCCCATTGGAGTTGCTCTAAGACTCTGCGTTTGCTACGGAGACATACATACATGACATTGTAGATTATCTATCGTGGTCTAAAAGGTCTTAATTAATATAAGACATTTTAGATTGTCTATAATGGTCTAAAAGGTCTTCTATTAGCTTACAGAGGGAGCATGTTTTCTTTATAATCTATAGAAAGCGATCTCGCTGCCGCCGCCAAGAGCGCTTCCTTCCGCTGCTGTCCTCCGACGGCTCCCCTCTGCCGATGACCTCGGTGGTCGGTGGTGAGTGGAGTCATCGGATTCACACATGTGGATCGTTTAGCCATTAGTAGCTTATGATCAAATATGCCCGTGCGTTGCAACGGGAAAAAAGTCACATGCCCATAACTTAATAAGCATGGCTCACGACCCGCACAAGTCCAGGATCTCTATTTCAACACGGTGACACACCTGTGTCACAACATAATGGAATGTTTAAAACTTTAAAAGAACCTCATTGAGT
>NW_021203768.1:14049-15579 GCF_002162155.2 Triticum dicoccoides
AAGCCAGAAGGCTAATCAGAGCATCAGGGGCATCCAAACCAGAACTCGGTTCTAAGCATTTGATAAATTATTAGTAGTACAAAATTATTACAAAAGGATCTAGCACATGTTCACACAACAATTATTTTGCATCTTGCTGTAGAAATTTATCAATATGCACAATTAGCGTAAACTAAATTATATAAGATTGTACGTAGGCAACACATAACCACACATGTACCTTGATTTCTCTCTGAACTTCCCAGGCTTTTCCATTGATGCTGATTGATCCCTATATGATTCACTGATCCACCAAGGGGAATCAGGATTGCTAGCATCCATAACTCTCTTCAGTCATCAGTCTCCGGCATGCTTGGCTTCCCACCCCCACAATGGTTTCTAGCGTTCCATTGTGTGCCACTGCCAAAACCTAGTTGTAGTACTCAAAAGATGCAAAGAAGACTCACATATGTTTCGCTGCTTCTTTATTTTTCAGAGACCAATGAACGTCTTGTTATTAGTACCACCGATTATATGCCAATCTATGGATTAGTCTATGTGATCATAGTTATGTCTTGATTTATTTGCCGCTGGATTCTCTCGCCACACCACCGAATCAATCAATCAAGACAATAAGATTATTTGCCGCTGGATTCGCTTGCCACACCACCGAATAAAGCAAGACAATAAGATACCGATTCTTTGCCACACCACCGATCTGCTTTCATCGCTCGACCGCACCAACTTCCAATGATTCCAGTTGAAGGAGCACAACGGTTGGTTTTTTCAGACTTTATGCGCACAACATTGTTACCGGCGACGTCGCTCAAATTTTGGACGACGACGACGTTGCAGGTGAGCCTCGGGGGCTGGTCGTCATGCAGCTAGAGCGCGAGGCGCCGTAAAAGCCTGCTTGTCGGACTTGTCGGTGTTGCAGATGTCACAGAGGTTGCAGGCGATCTTGATGACTTGCAGCTTGCCGGCAATGAGTAGGTCGCGCGTGCCTTTGGGCTAGGTGTCGAGGACCACCTATATGAAGAAGTCAGGCCACAATATACGCACCTAGATGAAGTGATCCGCAGGATCAGCCTCGGCGGGCGTCTCCTCAGCCTCCACGGGATCCACACAGGATGAACGACCTGAGGCCCAGGCGAGCGATGGAGGAATCGATCCGCGCGTTGATGAAAAACCGATGGTACGAAACCATTAACTTTTGAGGGTAATTTTGTAAAAAAAAACTTCGATAACGGTGAGCGGGCAGAAGCAATAGGTGATTTATTATTTAAAAAATTACGATCACGATTACGATTACGATTACGATTTTGTCCATACAAATTGTAAAAGCGTATTATGACGTGAGAAGAAAGCGTATTGTGACGGTGAACCCGACAAAGTCAATCCGTGCCTGTGCGTTGCAACGGGTGCAACATAATGTTTAGAAAATAGAAAA
The DNA here is from genome assembly GCF_002162155.2 of Triticum dicoccoides. Lineage (NCBI taxonomy): Eukaryota > Viridiplantae > Streptophyta > Magnoliopsida > Poales > Poaceae > Triticum > Triticum dicoccoides. Next base: position 15,479 of record NW_021203768.1, read on the forward strand.
GTAATTTATTACTCCCTTTGTTCGGAATTACTTGTCTCGGATATGGATGTATCTAGAACTAAAATACATCTAGATACATCCATTTTTGCGACAAGTAATTC
>NW_021203769.1:0-1124 GCF_002162155.2 Triticum dicoccoides
CCACTCCGGTGGTCTCCGCGGTCCGTTTGGTGGCCGAAATGACCAAAACCACTTCCGCCGCCGCGTCGGGCTCGCCGGCGACTAAACGCCGGCAGCCGACATTAACTTTGACCACGGGTGGGCCCTGGTTGACTCCCCTGAGTCAATGACAGGTGGGGCCCAGCCCTGTTAATTAAACAGGATTAGTTTTAATTAAGTTTTAATTAAAATAATCACCCTGACATGCGGGACCCACTGTCAGGTTTGACCTGGACCAGTTCCGTTGACCTGCTGACGTCACACTGACGTCAGGCTGACGCAGTAATTGATTTTCTGGATTTAATTTAAATCAGGAAATTCCAGAATATTATTTAAACTTCAAAAATTCATAACTTTTATTCTGTAACTCCAAATTGGACAAATTATATATGAAAAATGATCAGAAAAATCCAATCTATCCATCTGTACGATTTTCATGCATGATCAAACAAGTTAAATTGATGTTTTAAGCAGAACAAGGAAAAGCACTTTAAAAGGCCATATTTGAATTTGAAATTTCAATCCTTGATTCAAATTTGTTCAAACCCTTCTGGTTTTAGTTGCATTAGCCCAATACACTCATATTGCCATGTTTCATGCATGCATCATATTGTTGCACATTGTTTGGTGATGTTTGTGTATCGGTGCTCTCTGCGACAGCTTCTGTCCCCGAGGAGTACCGTGATTACCCTAACGAAGAACCGTATCAGTGCATCGAACCATCAGGCAAGCAACCAACCATTTGATCATATCGATACAATCCCATGTTCTCGCTCCTGCTCTCTTTTACTGCATTAAGACAACGCGTTTCAAACTGCTGTGTGCTACGATAGTTGAACCCATTTCCTCTGCATGACCTGTCATTGCCACAGTAACTAGATGAAACCCACTAGCATGTGTAGGAGTTGCTTGAGCCATATGTATGTGTTGTTCCTACCTTGCTATGCCTGCTATGCTTAGAGTCGTGTCAGGTCTGGTTCATCTGGGTGATGGGCTGGAGTGAAATGATTATGTCGGTAATGAGAGTGGTGTGGTGAACACGATTTGGTAAAGGTATCGATGAAAGGCCATGTAGGAGTACATGGTGGGTTGTTTCATTGAAGCCG
>NW_021203770.1:0-3242 GCF_002162155.2 Triticum dicoccoides
CGAAGGTAGATGTAGAGGTAGCGTGCCGACTGCGATCACATCGACTTTGGAACCATTTCCCACGCGCATCGTCACCTCGTCCTTAGCCAATCTTCGCTTAATCCGTAGTCCCTGTTTCGAGTTGCAAATATTAGCAACAGAACCAGTATCAAATACCCAGGTGCTACTGCGAGCATTAGTAAGGTACACATCAATAACATGTATATCACATATACCTTTGTTCACCTTTCCATCCTTCTTATCCGCCAAATACTTGAGGCAGTTCCGCTTCCAGTGACCAGTCTGCTTGCAGTAGAAGCACTCAGTTTCAGGCTTAGGTCCAGGTTTGGGTTTCTTCTCTTGAGCAGCAACTTGCTTGCTATTCTTTTTGAAGTTCCCCTTCTTCTTCCCTTTGCCCTTTTTCTTGAAACTAGTGGTCTTGTTGACCATCAACACTTGATGCTCCTTCTTGATTTCTACCTCCGCAGCTTTCAGCATTGCGAAGAGCTCGGGAATAGTCTTATTCATCCCTTGCATATTATAGTTCATCATGAAGCTCTTGTAGCTTGGTGGCAGTGATTGGAGAATTCTGTCAATGACGCAATCATCTGGAAGATTATCTCCCAATTGAATCAAGTGATTATTATACCCAGACATTTTGAGTATATGCTCACTGACAGAACTGTTCTCCTCCATCTTGCAGCTATAGAACTTATTGGAGAGTTCATATCTCTCAATCCGGGCATTTGCTTGAAATATTAACTTAAACTCCTGGAACATCTCATATGCTCCATGACGTTCAAAACATCGTTGAAGTCCCGATTCTAAGCCATAAAGTATGGCACACTGAACTATCGAGTAGTCATCAGCTTTGCTCTGCCAGACGTTCATAACATCTGGTGTTGCTCCAGCAGCAGGCCTGGCACCCAGCGGTGCTTCCAGGACGTAATTCTTCTGTGCAGCAATGAGGATAATCCTCAAGTTACGAACCCAGTCCGTGTAATTGCTACCATCATCTTTCAACTTTGCTTTCTCAAGGAACACATTAAAATTCAACGGAACAACAACACGGGCCATCTATCTACAATCAAACATGAATAAGCAAGATACTATCAGGTACTAAGTTCATGATAAATTTAGGTTCAATTAATCATATTACTTAAAGAACTCCCACTTAGATAGACATCCCTCTAATCCTCTAAGTGATTACGTGATCCAAATCAACTAAACCATGTCCGATCATCACGTGAGATGGAGTAGCTTCATTGGTGAACATCACTATGTTGATCATATCTACTATATGATTCACGCTCGACCTTTCGGTCTCCGTATTCCGAGGCCATATCTATATATGCTTGGCTCATCAAGTATAACCTGAGTATTCCGCGTGTGCAACTGTTTTGCACCCGTTGTATTTGAACGTAGAGCCTATCACACCCGATCATCACGTGGTGTCTCAGCACGAAGAACTTTCGCAACGGTGCATACTCAGGGAGAACACTTCTTGATAATTAGTGAGAGATCATCTTATAATGCTACCGTCAATCAAAGCAAGATAAGATGCATAAAAGATAAACATCACATGCAATCAATATAAGTGATATGATATGGCCATCATCATCTTGTGCTTGTCATCTCCATCTTCGAAGCACCGTCATGATCACCATCATCACCGGCGCGACACCTTGATCTCCATCGTAGCATCGTTGTCGTCTCGCCAATCTTTATGCTTTCACGACTATCGCTACCGCTTAGTGATAAAGTAAAGCATTACAGCGCGATTGCATTGCATACAATAAAGCAACAACCATATGGCTCCTGCCAGTTGCCGAAAACTCGGTTACAAAACATGATCATCTCATACAATAAAATTTAGCATCATGTCTTGACCATATCACATCACAACATGCCCTGCAAAAACAAGTTAGACGTCCTCTACTTTGTTGTTTGAAGTTTTACGTGGCTGCTATGGGCTTAAGCAAGAACCAACCTTACCTACGCATCAAAACCACAACGATAGTTTGTCAAGTTGGTGCTATTTTAACCTTCGCAAGGACCGGGCGTAGCCACACTCGGTTCAACTAAAGTTGGAGAAACTGTCACCCGCTAGCCACCTTTGTGCAAAGCACGTCGGGAGAACCGATCTCGGTAAGCGTACGCGTAATGTCGGTCCGGGCCGCTTCGTCCAACAATACCGCCAAACCAAAGTATGACATGCTGGTAAGTAGTATGACTTATATCACCCACAACTCACTTGTGTTCTACTCGTGCAAATAACATCAACACATAAAACCTAGGCTCTGATACCACTGTTGGGTAACGTAGTAATTTCAAAAAATTCCTACGCACACGCAAGATCATGGTGATGCATAACAACGAGAGGGGAGAGTGTGATCTACGTACCCTTGTAGATCGACAACGGAAGCGTTAGCACAACGTGGTTGATGTAGTCGTACGTCTTCACGGCCCGACCGATCAAGCACCGAAACTACGACACCTCCGAGTTCTAGCACACGTTCAGCTCGATGACGATCCCGGGACTCCGATCCAGCAGATTGTCGGGGAAGAGTTCCGTCAGCATGACGGCGTGGTGATGATCTTGATGTACTACCGTCGCAGGGCTTCGCCTAAGCACCGCTACAATATTATCGAGGACTATGGTGGAAGGGGGCACCGCACACGGCTAAGAATATGATCACGTGGATCAACTTGTGTCTCTAGGGGTGCCCCCTGCCTCTGTATATAAAGGATCAAAGGGGGGGTGCAGCCGGCCAGGAGAGGGCGCACCAGGAGGAGTCCTACTCCCTCCGGGAGTAGGATTCCCCCCTTTCCTAGTTGGAATAGGATTCGGGAGGGGGAAAGAGGAGAGAGAGAAGGAAGGGGGGGCGCCGCCCCCCTCTCCTTGTCCTATTCGGACTAGGGGGGAGGGGCGCGCGGCCCAGCCCTGGCCACCTCTCCTCTCTTCCACTAAGGCCCACTAAGGCCCATATACCTCCCGGGGGGTTCCGGTAACCTCCCGGTACTCCGGTAAAATCCCGATTTCACCCGGAACACTTCCGATATCCAAATATAGGCTTCCAATATATCAATCTTTATGTCTCGACCATTTTGAGACTCCTCGTCATGTCCCCGATCCCATCCAGGACTCCGAACTCCTTCGGTACATCAAAACTCATAAACTCATAATATAACTGTCATCGAAACCTTAAGCGCGCGGACCCTACGGGTTCGAGAACAATGTAGACATGACCGAGACACGTCTC
>NW_021203771.1:0-1001 GCF_002162155.2 Triticum dicoccoides
TCGCCGGCGCCAACTCCGGCCACCCCGACCCCAACGGACTCCACCAAGAGCTGCGGCTCGTCCCCAGCTCCACTTCGGTGGTCTTGGCGACCCATTTGGTGGCCGAAATGGCCAAAACCACTCCCGCCGCCGCGTCGGGCTCGCCGGCGGCTAAACGCCGGCGTCGCTGGTTTTGACTTTGACCACGGGTGGGCCCTGGTTGACTCCCCTGAGTCAATGACAGGTGGGGCCCAGCCCTGTTAATTAAACAGGATTAGTTTTAATTAAATTTTAATTAAAATAATCACCCTGACATGCGGGACCCACTGTCAGGTTTGACCCAAACCTGTTCCGTTGACCTGCTGACGTCACACTGATGTCAGGCTGACGCAGTAATTGATTTTCTGGATTTAATTTAAATCAGGAAATTCCAGAATATAATTTAAACTTCAAAAATTCATAACTTTTATTCTGTAACTCCAAATTGGACAAATTATATATGAAAAATGATCAGAAAAATCCAATCTATCCATCTGTACCATTCCCATGCATGATCAAACAAGTTAAATTGATGTTTTAAACAGAACAAGGAAAAGCACCTTAAAAGGCCATGTTTGAGTTTGAAATTTGAATCTTTGATTCAAATTTGTTCAAACCCCTCTGGTTTTAGTTGCATTAGCCCAACACACTCATATTGCCATGTTTCATGCATGCATCATATTGTTGCACATTGTTTGGTGATGGTTGTGTATCGGTGTCCTTGCGACAGGTTCTGCCTCCGAGGAGTACCGTGATTACCCTAACGAAGAACCGTATCAGTGCATCGAACCCTCAGGCAAGCAACCAACCATTTGATCATATCGATACAATCCCATGTTCTCGCTCCTGCTCTCTTTTACTGCATTAAGACAACGCGTTTCAAACTGCTGTGTGCTACGGTAGTTGAACCCATTTCCTCTGCATGACCTGTCATTGCCACAGTAACTAGATGAAACCCACTAGCATGTGTAGGAGTTGTTTGA
>NW_021203772.1:0-2257 GCF_002162155.2 Triticum dicoccoides
GTTGTGTAGAGTCCCTGGCCTTCTTCTTCACCGCTTCATACCACACATCCATGAACGAGGAGATAGATGCCGCGATATCATGTGCTGCTTTGATGCGCATGCCCTCCCTCGTCTCGTTCCGGGCAAACCACAAACCATAGACACCCTGCATAAGCATTTCCCTTTCCTCGTCCCTTGCATCTCCCATCCAGCCCCTAAGCCACCTTCCGACAGCATGATTTGAAGATATCCCGGCCGGCGGGTAGGCTGGTGCAATGCTTCTCCTCTCCGCCAATGCCTGCCAGAATAACTTTGAGTGATAGCACGTCCAAAAGCGATGCATCAGATTCTCCTCTCTTCCACAAACCGTACAGAAAACCCCCGGCTTAATTCTTCGCCGATGCAATTCAGAGCCAGTTGCCAATCCATTTGACATGAGCCTCCATGTATGAACCTTAACTTTATTAGGCACGTGGGAGCTCCACAATGCAAGCCAGTTCCTATGAGTCACCACCGAAGACGACGACCCCGGCCGTCCGGACGCCGCTCTTCTCATGCTCATAGCCAAGTGGTATGCAGACCGAACTGTGTACTCCCCATCTTTAGTGTAATTCCAAGCCAAGATATCCTCTACTCCAATCAGTTGAGACTTGAGACTCTCGAGACGGAGACCTCTGTGGATGCGTTTGGTTCCCGGGCGAGAAAGGATATGCTATGAACAGCCAGATTCTTGGAATATTTGTTGAAAATCCGGCTCCGCATGCGGATATGGGCAGCCACCGAGCTCGTGAGGCCAACTCCAGCGCACGATCCCAAACGAACGTCCGTTTTGACATGTTTTCGTCTGTTTGGTAGGGTAATGGAATCGTGTCCGGGCTTGTCCTGGGTTGCGGGGGCCATGTGCCTAGCGCGCGGACGCATCCTTTGACCCATCCTGTCCGTCATGGCCAAAAGTGCCCATATATTCATATTCAATGTTCAAAACAAGTTTGCACGTTCAAATATTAATTGTCTGGAAATAAAAATAGTTTACAACCCAATCGAAATTGTCTCTAATAAAATAGTATTACAACCAAATCGAAATTGTCTTGAATGAACATAATAAACTAATACATCTATTGGTTGCCAATGTGAGTCCACACGTGCTCAACCAAGTCATTTGAAGATCCAAATGAGTGTGTCAATCACACAGTTCGTGATGAAATTGGACAAAATTGTTTAAATGTGGCTGATTCTTGGTGCAGGGGCTCAACATTTTCACCTTGATAATCAAATCCTTGGACGAAGATCCTGTCATCACGCTCGTCCTTGACGATCATGTTGTGCATGATCACACAAGTAGTCATCACCTCCCAAAGCTTCCCTTCATCACATGTCAGTGCAGGGTTTCGAACGATACCCCAACAGGATTGAAGCACACCAAAAGCATGTTCCACATCCTTTCTAGCACTCTCTTGCATTTGGGAAAATCTCTTTCTCTTCTCACCTTGGGGGTTCGAGATTGTCTTCACATAAGTTGACCACTGAGGATATATACCATCAGCTAGATAGTATCCCTTATTGTACTGGTGGCCGTTGATCTCAAAGTTGACCGGTGGGGAATGGCCTTCTACAAGCCTTGCGAAGACTAGAGAACGCTGCACCACATTGATATCATTGTAAGAACCTGCCATGCCGGAAAAAAATGCCATATCCAAATATCCCGTGAAGCAACCATTTCTAATATGATAGTGCACGCTTTAACACGCCCCTTGTACTGGCCTTGCCAAGCAAATGGACAGTTCTTCCACTCCCAGTGCATACAATCTATGCCGCCAAGCATGCCTGGAAAGCCTCTACCTGCGTTGGTCGCCAACAATCTATCTGTATCAGCGTCATTTGGCTGCCTCAAGTACTCAGGGTCAAACACCGCCACCACGGTCTTGCAGAACTTGTGACAGCAGACAGGTGGACTCACTCATGCGCACATACTCATCCCCCAGATCGTCTGGAATTTCATATGCAAGTATGCGGATGGCCGCGGTGCATTTCTGGTAAGAGGAGAATCCAAACTTGCCAAGGGCATCCATCTTGCACTCGAAGTATGGGTTTATAAACAACCACTCCCTCTTGGATACGATTGAATACATGCATTGCCATACGAAAACGATGACGAATTTATCCGGCTTGAAGAGCGGGGTGTTCACAAAGTAATCGGCATAGAGCAGGGCGTGACCTCTCTCCCTGTTGCGGTTCAGGTTGGGATCTCACAGCCAGGGAGTGACCCCTTGTACCGAGG
>NW_021203773.1:0-1174 GCF_002162155.2 Triticum dicoccoides
CGTCTGCACACGACATGTGCTCGGCAGACTTCAAGCGAAAGCCGACGTGGGTGTAGACCACGACCTACCTAAACACTTAAGCCTCTAGTCCAGGTTTATCGCCTATTCAGGTTCCATCCGCAGGGAGTCCGGCCGAGGTTTCCCATACGGCCCCGAACGATGTGAACAGGGTTCCCGAGATACCTAACGGGTATTCGGTACACCCGGCCACGTACCTACCGCATCACAGCCCACCCCTACGGTCAGCGCTGTCCACGGCCTCCAGTAGGCTACAAACACCAGAAACTACTTGCAACTCCTGGACAGAGAGCTAGGGTGAATAAGAAGTCGAGCGGGGTCATATTTCAGGGCCCAATGCATGGTAGTAGCTGTATCTTAAATCACGCATACAGATCTTAGTGCTTAAGGTCGGCTTCAATGAAACAACCCACCATGTACTCCTACATGGCCTCTCATCGGTACCTTTACCAAATCGTGTTCACCACACCACTCTCATTACCGACATAATCATTTCACTCTAGCCCATCACCCAGATGAACCAGACCTGACACGACTCTAAGCATAGCAGGCATAGCAAGGTAGGAACAACACATACATATGGCTCAATCAACTCCTACACATGCTAGTGGGTTTCATCTAGTTACTGTGGCAATGACAGGTCATGCAGAGGAAATGGGTTCAACTACCGTAGCACACAGCAGTTTGAATCGCGTTGTCTTAATGCAGTAAAAGAGAGCAGGGGTGAGAACATGGGATTGTATCGATATGATCAAATGGTTGGTTGCTTGCCTGATGGTTCGATGCACTGATACGGTTCTTCGTTAGGGTAATCACGGTATTCCTCGGAGACAGAACCTGCCGCAGAGAGCACCGATACACAAACATTACCAAACAGTATGCAACAATATGATGCATGCATGAGACATGGCAAAATGAGTGTATTGGGCTAATGCAACTAAAACCAGAAGGGTTTGAACAAATTTGAATCAAGGATTCAAATTTCAAATTCAAATATGGCCTTTTAAAGTGCTTTTCCTTGTTCTGCTTAAAACATCAATTTAACTTGTTTGATCATGCATGAAAATAGTACAGATGGGTAGATTGGATTTTTCTGATCATTTTTCATATATAATTTGTCCAATTTGGAGTTACAGAATAAAAGTTATGAATTTTT
>NW_021203774.1:0-1782 GCF_002162155.2 Triticum dicoccoides
TAGAAATTGATGACTTGACCATTAACAGAGATCGCAGTGTGACCCCTCGAGACCAACTGCATGATCCTATGCATATAAGCACCATCGAAGCCTTTAGCAAGGAGAACCTTCCTCAAGAAAGGCCAACTCACCGAGTCATAGGCTTTCTCAAAATCCAACTTGAGGATAACCGATTTTGAATTACGAAGTCTGAGGTCATGCACGATCTCATGAAGATAGAGGATCCCATCAAAAATGAAACGACCTTTGATAAAAGCAGATTGGAAAGCACTGATTGTTCTATGAGCGATAGGGGAGAGCCGGGTTGCAAAGCCTTTAGCCGGGAACTTCGCAAAATTATTGATCAGAGCAATAGGTCTGAACTGAGAAATCAATTCGGCTCCTTTAACTTTAGGGATAAGGGTAATCAGAACGTAATTCAGACGGGAAATGTCAACAGTCCCCAAACAAAAACCTTGAATAATCTGGCACACTAGCCGCCTCAACTGCGGCCAAAATTTCTTGAAGAAAGGGATAGAGAATCCATCTGGGTCCGAAGCAGAGTTGGGGTTCTCCGAATTAACGACATCCCAAATATCAGAATCAGACAGTGGAACCATTAGAGCCTCGTTCTCATCGGCTGAGACCATGTCAAGATTGTCCCAAAGGGAGGGAGAAATTGTAAAGCCAGAGTCTGGTTTGGCCCCCAATAAAGAAGAGAAAAAACCAACCGCATGAGAAAGAATGAGGGATTGGTCCGAAGATCGAACACCGTTATTGAGAAGGCTGTCAATGGAGCACCGTCTTCTTTGACCATTGGCAATAGCAAAGAAATAGGCCGCGGGGGAGTCACCGTTAAGCGTCCAGTTGAGAGCGCCACGTTGACGCCAATAAACTTCTGCCTGATAACGCAGCTGCATCAGGGCGGCTTTAAGATTGTAGCGCAAAGACCAACCCACTTCCGAGAGGCCCGAGGAATCAGCATCACGATCTAGACCCTCGATCTATGTCTCTAAAGATTTTTTCGCCCTTAGCTCATCTGCAGCGTTGTTGTGAGACCAACCCCTAAGCAACTTATGCAGCTCATACGAGCATCTATGCCAGTCGTCCATGGGACCAAAAGATCTAGAGGGGGAGGAGAGAAGATTAGATATTTTGATAGCCAGCATATCTGAGAAACCCTCCACTAGGAGCCAAGAGGCATCGAATTGAAATCGAGAGGACGACGAGATGTGGTGTAGGCCGGCGTCGAGAATAAGGGGAGTGTGATCCGAGCCCACATTGGCTTTCGCAAAAAGGGAGGCACGAGGGAAGAGGTAATCCCATCTGGAATAGATAAACACCTGATCTAGCACCGATTGGATCGGGATAGTCTAATGATTAGACCAAGTGAATCGGGCCCCGACCCTAGGCAGCTCGCGGATAGCACAGTTACTTATGAAATTATTAAATGAATTCGCCAGCGGCCAGGAAAAATTAAGATTACTCTTATCTGAGGGAGTGCGCAGGAGGTTAAAATCGCCTCCAATGACAAGAGGGATAGTACAAGACTCGATCTTAGAAGATAGCTCATCAAGAAATAAGGAGGTGAGCGAGTGATCCGCAGGGTCATACACCACCATGAATTCCCGAAGAGAGTTCAGATGCCTGTGATGAACGACAATACAGCCCAGAAGATACCATGACCGAAGGCCACGAATTCAAACACGTCCCTTTTGGATCCTACAAAAATCCCCCCTAGTTCCCAAATGAAGGAAGGAAATGCCAGTCAAATCTGTCCATGCCCGCAATCGCAGCGAGTTT
>NW_021203775.1:0-1175 GCF_002162155.2 Triticum dicoccoides
CTAGCGCATATCAATTAATCCGTGCATGCACCTGTACATCGCCATAACGAGGCATTAATACACGTCTATGAGGCACGTGACTTTGCCACACGTACACATATACACGGCATTTCCTATTTAGCGCTGTAGGCGCCGGTTAGGAAAAGATCGCTTTTGATGGGAATCGACCCCGCGACCTCGCGGTCGTTTGCCTCACGCATTAACCACCTCACTACCTCGTATTAGTTGCTTATCTACTGCTTCTTCGTCATTTTCTTCTTATAACGATCTCGCGACCTCGCAGTCGTTTGCCTCACGCACTAACCACCTCACTACCTCGTATTAATTGCTTATCTACTGCTTCTTCGTCATTTTCTTCTTATAACGATTCCTTTTTTCTATTTCTTTTTTCTTTTTATTTGGAATGGTTTTGTTATGTTTTTTGTTCTTTTTCTTTTTCTTTCTTTTCGGAAAGTTTTTTCTTTTTTCTTTTGCTCATTTGAAGAACATTTTTTTCACAATCGGTGAACTTTCATTCACAGTCGATGAACTCTTTTTTAGAATCGATGAACTTGTTTTCTAAATTTATGATTTTTTTTTTCAAAACCGATGAACTCATTTCACAATTCATGAACTTTTTTTCAGAATTGATGATTTTTTTTCAAAATCGATGAACTTTTTTCTAAATTGATGAACTCTTTTTCAACACCGATGAACTCTTTTCACAATCCATGAACTTTTTTTCAAAATCGATGAACTCTTTCTCAAAATCGGTGAATTGTTTTTCGAAATCGATGAACTTTTTTCAAGATCAGTGAACTCTTTTCCAAATAGGTGAACCTTTTTCAAAATAGATGAAATTATTTCAAAATAACTTTTTTTCCCAAAAATCAATGATTTTTTTTGCTAAAAATCGATGATCTTGTTTTGTGAAAAAGAATAAAAAAAATATTGTTATAAGAAATTGTTAACTTTTTCAATTTCGATGAACTATTTTCAAGTTTGATGAACATTAAATGAAAATCCATTAACTTTTTTTCAATTTTGATGAACGTTTTTCAAAACCAATAATATTTTTTTCAAATTTGACGAACCTTTTCTGAAAACCAATAAACTTTTTCATGTTAATGCAATTTTCTTCCAAAATGAAGAACAGTTTTCAAAATCCATGAACTATTTCAATGTCACGATCTTTT
>NW_021203776.1:0-1095 GCF_002162155.2 Triticum dicoccoides
AAAAAAAATTAGGGTTAGTTCATCATATCCAAACCAATCTGAGCCTTTGCATAATCTTTTTAGGGTTTTGCTTTGTTGAATTTGCGGTTGCATCGTCGTTTCTAGTTGCTGGTCTTGGAGTCTAGTCTTTTAGAGTTTCGAGTTCTGGTCATAAGTTGTCACGCCGCCGCCGCACCATCATCATCGCCCCTGCCATCTACCACCACCGCTCCGAATCCGTATCCATATACCACCATCAATCCGTGTCCATATACCACCACCGATCCATATCCATATACTACCACCGCTACCACCACCGCTGCCATATACCACCACCATATATCCACCACCAATCCGATTTCCTTGCTTATTAGGTTTGTTTTCGAGATCCATCTAGTTTCCGATTCGTGTTTCCTTGCCGGAGTCGGGTAGCCACGCTCCGTTTAGGCCCAAAAATTTTCGAAAACGCATTTTTCGAAAAAAATTCTGGCTATCCTATTTTTAGGTGTTTCTGAGTGTTTTGAGACATGTGCCATTATAGAAAGTTTTTTTTGACCCGTTTCCAGTTTTTGGGTCCGGGCAGTCAAAAAAAAAAATTGGTCGAAAAAATTTCGTGCCCATCCTGTCAGTTTGAGCTAGGAAGAGTTTTGAGACACTCGCCATTATAGTGATTTTTCGTAAAAAAAAAACAGCGCAAAAAAAAAGAGCGCAAAAAAAAAGAGCGAAAAAAAAATTCAGAGTGTGCTTTTCCCTTGTTTACGTGCCGCGCCGTGATTTTGTTGGTGTTCTAGGCTCGCGTCTCTAGCACAGTCTAGCCTAGGACCAGCACAGTACCGTCGTTGAGCGTTTATTCAACTTTGCATCTCTGAATTGATTATTGCTGACCCTTTTTGCTACCATACTATAAGCCTTCCCAGCTCCACATACATCTACGTCGTGTGTTCGACTCTCCCTGGTAATCGCTCTATCCAAGCTTTGAGAGTTTTTGACTACAACGGTTGCCGATCACCGCCTGCTGCTGGGTAAGAACTGGTAAGAATTTGAGATTTGCTTGACGGATTTGTGATACACCACCACCACTTCTTAGTAGTCTGTAGGATCATATTCTTGTGTGTT
>NW_021203777.1:0-1206 GCF_002162155.2 Triticum dicoccoides
TCGCTCTAAGACCCCAAAACGGTGAGTAATAGTCCAAGAAATGGGCCAGAATCGACCAAAACTGCGATTGTTTATGACAGACACGTAAGCGCCCCTTGGGGTTCAACAACCATGGAAATCGCTTCGGGACCCCAAAACGGTGAGTAATAGTCCACGAAACGGGTCAGATCGACAAAAACCGATAGTGTTCATGACCGACACATAAACGCGCCCGGGGTTCGTTAACCATGGAAATCGGTTCGGGACCCGAAAACAGTGAGTAATAGTCCATGAAACGGGCCAGAATCGGCCAAAACTGTGAGTGTGCACGACCGACACATAAGCTCAACTTGGGGTTCAACAACTATGGAAATCGCTTCGGGTCCCCGAAACGGTGAGTAATAGTCCAAGAAACGGGCCAGAATCGGCCAAAACTGTCAGTGTTAATGACCGACACATAATCGCACCTTGGGGTTCAACAACTATGGAAATCGCTTTGGGACCCCAAAACGGTGAGTAATAGTCCAAGAAACGGGCCAGAATCGGCCAAAACTGTGAGTGTTGATGACCGAAACATAATCGCACCTTAGGGTTCAACAACTATGGAAATCGCTTCAGGACCCAAAAACGGTGAGTAATAGTCCAAGAAACGGGCCAGAGTCGGCCAAAACTATGAGTGTTGATGACCGACACATAAGCGCATGTTGGGGTTCATAAACTATGGAAATCGTTTCGGAACCCCAAAACAGTGAGTAATAGTCCATGAGACGGTCCAGAATCGGCCAAAACTGTGAGTGTTGATGACCAACACATAAGCGCAACTTGGGGTTCAACAACTATGGAAATCAATCTATGACCCTAAAACGGTGAGTAATAGTCCAAGAAATGGGCCAGAATCGGCCAAAACTGCGATTGTTGAGGATCGACACGTAAGCACACCTTGGGGTTCAATAACCATGGAAATCGCTTCGGGACCCCAAAATGGTGAGTAATAGTCCACGAAACGGGTCAGATCGACAAAAACCGCGAGTGTTGATGACCGACACGTAAACGCGCCCGGGGTCATTAACCATGGAAATCGCTTCGGGACCCCAAAAAGTGAGTAATAGTCCATGAAACGGGCCAGAATCGGCCAAACTGTGAGTGTTCACGACCGACATAGGACCCCAAAACGGTGTGTAATAGTCCAAGAAACGGGCCAGAATCGGCCAAAACTGTGAGTGTTAA
>NW_021203778.1:0-630 GCF_002162155.2 Triticum dicoccoides
CTTAGGGTTCAACAACTATGGAAATCGCTTCAGGACCCAAAAACGGTGAGTAATAGTCCAAGAAACGGGCCAGAGTCGGCCAAAACTATGAGTGTTGATGACCGACACATAAGCGCATGTTGGGGTTCATAAACTATGGAAATCGTTTCGGAACCCCAAAACAGTGAGTAATAGTCCATGAGACGGTCCAGAATCGGCCAAAACTGTGAGTGTTGATGACCAACACATAAGCGCAACTTGGGGTTCAACAACTATGGAAATCGATCTATGACCCTAAAACGGTGAGTAATAGTCCAAGAAATGGGCCAGAATCGGCCAAAACTGCGATTGTTGAGGATCGACACGTATGCACACCTTGGGGTTCAATAACCATGGAAATCGCTTCGGGACCCCAAAATGGTGAGTAATAGTCCACGAAACGGGTCAGATCGACAAAAACCGCGAGTGTTGATGACCGACACGTAAACGCGCCCGGGGTCATTAACCATGGAAATCGCTTCGGGACCCCAAAAAGTGAGTAATAGTCCATGAAACGGGCCAGAATCGGCCAAACTGTGAGTGTTCACGACCGACATAGGACCCCAAAACGGTGTGTAATAGTCCAAGAAACGGGCCAGAATCGGCCAAAAC
>NW_021203779.1:0-820 GCF_002162155.2 Triticum dicoccoides
TTTTACGCCGCGAGCAGCGAAGGCAAGGAACCCTAATCCCAATCTGAACCCTCAAAAACATTTTATACATTTTCTATACATGTTAAACATATTTAAAGTACACAATTAACAATTTTCAGAGTAAATGTTTTGGTGTCTATATTTTTCGTATACATCAAGAACATTTTTATACACATTTTTATTGCATGTCTATATTCATTTATACATATTTTTATTGCATGTCTATATTCATTTATACACATCAAGAACATGCAATTTTGAAAAAAAAACACGGGTTTCAAAAGAAGTTTGCGGAATGGAAAAGAAGTTTGTGGATTTGGATATTTTTGCGTGTTTAAAAAACACAAATTTGAAAAGTTGGTTCCTCGAATTTGAAAAAAGTTTGCGGATTTCAAAAAAAATCCATGGATTTAGAAAAAGCTCATGAATTTGAATAACTATTTGTATTTCGAAAAAGTTTGTGAATCTGAAAGACGTTCAAGAATTCGATTGTTTTTCCTACTTTGAAAAAGTGCACGAATTTGAAAAAAGGAGAACGGAAAAGTGGTAAAGAAAGACCGCCCTAGAAAAAACCTGTGGAACCTTCTACCCGTGAGATGAGAAAAACAAAAACCGGTGCGAACGTGGCCAAACCCTATTTGGCGCCTTAAGCGCCCGATATAGGGTTAATGGTACAGGGTGCACACCCCCTTGTCCACGCTGGGCCGGCCCACGGTCCTTTCTTTTGGCTTTAAAGAAAGCAAAAAAGAAGGCCGATACTTTGCTTGGCTTCTTCCACAATTCACAAACCTCACCATTCCCACGAATGGCTCGCCCATTA
>NW_021203780.1:0-1223 GCF_002162155.2 Triticum dicoccoides
GAAACCCCGGCCGGATCTCCTTGCGGATGGAACCCGAATAGGCGATAAACCTGGACTAGAGTCTTGTGTGGTTAGTCAGGTCGTGGCCGACACCCTCGCCAGGCTTCCGCTTGAAGGTTGCCGAGATACATGACGTGTACATGGCGGTAAGTGGCGAGAGCGTGTGTGAAGAAGTACACCCCTGCAGGGTTAACATGATCTATTCGAATAGCCGGGTCCGCGGTTATGGACTTCTTGGATGCTTACATGGTACATAGACAACTTGAAGTGGATACTATAAAATGCTCAAGACAAGTGTGAGTGCTATGGATGGCCTTCTCGTAGGGAGACGGGGATGAATCCATAGTAGTGTATTGTGTGGTGATTAGTGGACTCGTGTGCGCCATATCACCTCAAAGAAGTTCTGGTAGTCGTAGAACAGGATAGCCACTGAGTCAAAGCTGGCTTGCTGCAACTAAACCCCACATTACCTTATTGATACAAATGCATGTATGATAGGATCTGATGTAAGTCTTGCTGAGTACCTTTGTACTCATGTTGCTTTATTTATGTTTTTGCAGCGGAGACTTCGGTCTTAATAGTGTTCTCGTGGACTTCGACGAGTAGCTTGTACCTCAGCTACGATCTTGATCGGACGTTGTAGATAGTCAGGCTTTCAGCCTTTTTCATTTATAGATGTCTGTACTCAGACATGTAATGCTTCCGTTTGTTGCTTGATTGCTCTGAATGTTGGGTCATGTGACCCCTATTTGTAATAAATGCTATGATGGCTCTTCTGAGCCTTTATCTATATGAGTTGTTGAGTTATGCTGTGATGCCATGTTGTACAACACATACTTGCATGTTATGCGTACGTGTAATGTGTATTGCTATGTGTGGGATCTGACTATCTAGTTGTTTATCCTTAGTAGTCTCTCTTACCGGGAAATGTCTCCTAGTGCTTCCACTGAGCCCTGGTAGCTTGCTACTGCTCCGGAACACTTAGGCTGGCCGGCATGTGTCCTTCTTCGATCCTGTGTCTGTCCCTTCGGGGAAATGTCACGCGATGAATACCGGAGTCCTGTTAGCCCGCTACAGCCCGGTTCACCGGAGTCCTGTTAGCCCAGTGCTACAGCCTGGATTCACTCGCTGATGACCGACACGTTCGATGTTGGGTCATGGATGCCTGTCCCTGTAAGTTAGTGCCACTTTGGGTTTACGACTAGCCATGTCAGCCCGGGCTC
>NW_021203781.1:0-996 GCF_002162155.2 Triticum dicoccoides
AAATGAAAAAGGCTGAGAAGCCTGACTATCTACCAGATCCTGCCGAGGGCACAAGATCGTAGCTGAGGTAACAAGCTAAACGTCGAAGACCACGCGGAAATACTAGTGAGACTGAAGTCTCTCTGCAAAAACATAAAATAGGCAAACGTGAGTACAAATGTACCCAGCAAGACTTACATCAGAACTATCTACATATGCATCATTATCAACAAAGGGATGGTGGGGTTTAACTGCAGCAAGCCAGCTTTGACTCGGTGGCTATCCTGAACTACGACTGCGAGTAACTTTTTTGAGGTGGCGCACACGAGTCCACATATTCACCATATCAATACACCACTATGGATCCGCTCCCGTCCCCCTACGAGAACGCCATCCATAGCACTCACGCTTATCTTGCGTATTTTAGAGTATCCACTTTCACTTGTCTATGAACTGATATAAGCAACCCAGAAGTCCTTTTCCGCGGACACGGCTATTCGAATAGATGATGTTAACCCTGCAGGGGTGTACTTCTTCACACACGCTCTCACCACTTACCGCTGTTTACACGACATGTACTCGGCAACCTTCAAGCGGAAGCCCAACGTGGGTGTCGGCCACGACCTACCTAATCACCTAAGTCTCTAGTCCAGGTTTATCGCCTATTCGGGTTCCATCCATGAGGAGATCCGGCCGGAGTTTCGCTCACAGCCCCAAACGATGTGAACAGGGTTCCCGAGACACCAAATGGGCGCCCGGTACACCGTGCCACGTGCCTACCGCATCACAGCCCACCCCTACGGTCAGCGCTGCGCACGGCCTCCAGCATACTACAAACACCAGAAACTACTTGCAACTCCTGGACAGAGGACAAGGGTGATTAAGAAGCCGAGAGGGTCCATTGGTTTCGGGCCCAATGCGTGGTAGTAGCTGAATCATGGATCACAAACACAGAACTCAGTTCCTGAGGACGGCTGCAATGAGACAACCCACCATGTACTCCTACATGGCCTCTCA
>NW_021203782.1:0-862 GCF_002162155.2 Triticum dicoccoides
CCCCCTCAGGTAGTTCTTTTCTCCATTATTTTTTATATATTCCAAAATAATTCTCCGTGAAATTTCAGCTCATTTGGAGATGTGCATAATAGGTATCTCTGACATAGCTTTTTCAGGTCTAGAATTTGAGCTGCCGACATTCTCCCTCTTTGTGCAAACCTTGCATATTATGAGATAAAAAGGCATTAGAATTACTCCACAAAGTGTTTTAATGCATAAAAACACTACAAATAATAGTAGGAAAACATGATGCAAAATGGACGTATCATGCTCAACGTCATCATCACCTAGGTCAAGTGATTCGTTAGATTTATGACCATTACAATGTTCAAGTTTATGAATTCTAATTTTCTTCGAGATGATGCTACTAACGATTCCAACGGCACCCTTTGCACGTATAAGATCGCGGAGCTCAGATAGACATTCATCAAACTTGGGATCACTAGGCTTCATCTTATGAAAAGCAATGGACTTTAGAAGAATTTCATTCAGATTTTTCAAAGAGTAATTTGGAAAGCGTTCTTCAAGATAATCCCATATAGTATATGCGCATTCAAAGGTTGGCAAGCAAACAAGCATATTTCTAGGCAATCCTCTAATGATAAGATCAATAGTCCTAAGATTGCGAACCATGTCAAGATACTCATCAGGGGTAGGATGCAAAGGATCAATGTGAGGCACATAAGGGCTACTAATATACTTGCTCAAATTTTATTCATTAAAAACTCAAGCATCTCAATTTTTCATGAACTGTAAAACTCCCCATCAAGAATAGGCACTCTAGTCTAATACTCCCAAACATATACTCATTCATCTTCCTCCAATGGCGATTAAGCCAAAGTAACGGACCAAAGCTCTGATA
>NW_021203783.1:0-1402 GCF_002162155.2 Triticum dicoccoides
TGCTAGCCCCCGGAGGCCGCCGGCCACAACCGTAGACGCGCGAAGGGCAATCCGCGTAGAGGGAATTTTTCGGATACTTCTCCATCACCAAAAATTATGAAAAAATACCATCGTTCCTATAGCACATGTGCCCACGTCGTGCAAAAAACTCATGATTTTATCGCGCTCCGAGTATTTAGTAATATTGACGCCGCATCGTTACCGCAGAACGTCTACTACCGTGTCATCGTCGTCCGTGAGGGGGGGCACGCACCGGAGACGCGTCCCGCCTCTTCGGACATGCCACCACACCACCGCACATGTATGAGGGCCCGGTGCGACGCTCCGGTGGGAGTGCTACCCCCAGTGCCCCCGTCCCGCCTAACCGTGTAGCGTTTGACCACGGGATCTAGCCCTTTGACTTTGCACGGACGGGCTTTGACCAGTGGACCTCCCCACCCGGTTGTGTTAGGTCAGCCCATAGGAACACTTTGGAGCAACATCCGGAACAGACCCACAGCAAGATCCCCTCCGTGTAGACCCCACGCGTCCGTTTCCCCCCTCCAGATGCCGGCGGCAGCGCCGTCCATGAGGGGGGGCACACCCCGGACACGCGTGCCGGGCGTTTGCAACCGCCACAACACTTCCAGACTTGTGAGAGGCCGCCTACGCAAGATTTGGCGGGATGCTACCCCCCGGAGGCCGCCGGCCAGAGCCGTAGACGCGCGAAGGGCAATCCGCGTAGAGGGAATTTTTCGGATACTTCTCCATCACCAAAAATTATGAAAAAATACCATCGTTCCTATAGCACATGTGCCCACGTCGTGCAAAAAAACTCTTGATTTTATCGCGCTCCGAGTATTTAGTAATATTGACGCCGAATCGTTACCGCAGAACGTCTACTACCGTGTCATCACCGTCCGTGAGGGGGGGGCCACGCACCGGAGATGCGTCCCGCCTCTTCGGACATGCCACCACACCACCATGCATGTATGAGGGCCCGGTGC
This sequence comes from Triticum dicoccoides, assembly GCF_002162155.2. NCBI lineage: Eukaryota > Viridiplantae > Streptophyta > Magnoliopsida > Poales > Poaceae > Triticum > Triticum dicoccoides. The sequence goes on from NW_021203783.1 coordinate 987, forward strand.
GATGCTCCGGTGGCACTGCTACCCCCAGTGCCCCCGTCCCGCCTAACCCTGTAGCGTTTCACCACGGGATATAGCGCTTTGACTTTGCACGGACGGGCTTTGACCAGTGGACCTCCCTAGCCGGTTGTGTTAGGTCAGCCCATAGGAACACTTTGGAGCAACATCCGGGCCAGACCCACAGCAAGATCCCCTCCGTGTAGACCCCACGTGTCTGTTTCTCCCCTCCAAGTGTCGGCGGCGGCGCCGTCCGTGAGGGGGGCACAACCCGTACACGCGTGCCGGGCGTTTGCAACCGCCACAACACTTCCAGACTTGTGAGAGGCCGCCTACGCAAGATTTGGCGGCATGCTAGCCCCCGGAGGCCGCCGGCCACAGCCGTAGACGCGCGAAGGGCAATCCGCGTAGAGGGAAATTTT
>NW_021203784.1:0-873 GCF_002162155.2 Triticum dicoccoides
ATTCCGGTTGCATCAACACGAGGGCCGAGGAATGACTAATGATGGTGAGAAGTATCACTGTACCAAGAGTTCATAGGATGGTGTGCAATTCCTATAACAATCTCGATATAGAATAAGGTAATACTCCAAGGTAGAACAGAACCAAAAGCTGGATTGGCATTTGATCTGCGGAATACAACTACTTTGACCCAATCCTAGATATGGATGAGGTACTGGAGTTTGTTTCTCCTAGTCATTCCGCGATAGAATGGCTTGACGGACCACAAAAGTAGTAGGCATCGATAAATGAACGCACGCATACTCTTGACTATCAATTGATAGACGAAGGTCAGTAGACAACTAAAGAGGGACAACTCAAAGGAACATATAACTTTCTGAGTTGTGGATGCATAGACTAGTATGTCGAACCAAGTTCAACATAATTCTTCTGGATAACCCATGCATAAGGGTTGAGCTGGCAGAGTCACAATATAGCATGGAGAACTCATCGACAACACTCTTGTTGTCATCTTTTGGTTCAGAAGAACTCCTGCCAAGAATGGTTCATGGTAATTGGAAGAAGGATGTACCACGAACCTCGAGGACTATCGCAAAGGTTACTACTATCCTAAAGGGACTAGCAAACACTATCAACATGAAGTAAGTAGAGTGAATCTCGGGTTCAAGAACCCAGGAATAGAATGCCTACTAACTAAATGGCATCACAGGATGCTTTCGATAATAAAGGCCAGAATCTTCACACTGGGAACACAAAACGTTGCTAGATTACTAGGTGACTCCCTAAAACACCTAGGGTCATAATAATTATTCCAACATATATGTCGAGGCAATAAAGTACCTCAACTCACTAATTTGTGTGATTAATCTGACCAA
>NW_021203785.1:0-943 GCF_002162155.2 Triticum dicoccoides
GCAGCACCTCCTCCAAGCGTCGGCGATGCAGCAGCGCAAGGCACACCGACCGCGCGTTGGCGATGCAGCAGCGCAAGGCGCCCAAGGCGTGCGCAGAGGGCGTCACGGAGCAGGAGGCGTCGCCGGCGGCCGTGCTGCCGAGGACCGCCACGGAGCGCGACTTGCTGGAGGCGGAGGAGGCTCCGGCCCAGTGCTCTATGACGCCGCGGAAGAAGAACAAGAAGAGGCCGGGCGCCGGTGAGAGGCGGTGCACGCCGGTGGTCAGCCAGTTCGAGCCCACCGCCTGCCGCTACTGCTCGCCGCACGCCTCGCCCTAGCTGTCGCGTGCCGTCGCCACGCCTCCTTCCCCGCTTGCCGCCCTGCGCCTGCCTCCCGCCACCGCAGGACTCCACATCGCCATGGTGCCAAGGCTGGAGTGCGTCGGCAGCGGGTTCCAGCTCCCCAACTCCGAGCAGGAGAACTCCCTCTTCCTCCGTGCTCTCATCTCCGTCGTGTCCGGGGACACCGCGGCCCCCGCCCTGCGCCCGGAGCTGTCGACGCCGCCCTTTGCTCCCGCTCCCGCTCCGGCGCCTGCGGCTGCTGCCTGCGCCAGGTGCGGCATGGACGGGTGCCTCGGCTGCGAGTTTGTCGCTGCGGCCGCGGCGACGACCGGGTCGAGCAGCGAGGGGGAGGAGTGCTCGGCCACGAGCCTCGTGAAGAACGGCGGCGTGGGCAAGAGGGGGCCTGGCGGCGACGGGAGCAAGTTCAGGGGCGTGCTCCTCCGCTGGCTGGAGGTCGTCGACGCCGCCACGGTCAAGGTGCTCGACGAAATGCCTCTCCATTTATGAGGAGTCCAACACTGCTCGTGGGGAGGCAACGAGTGGAAAATTTTGGCCCCCTAGGCCAAAGTTCTCGCCGGCAGCCCCCCAGGAGGCGAAAAAAATGCCTCCTGGGGGGGGGGGGG
>NW_021203786.1:0-1680 GCF_002162155.2 Triticum dicoccoides
TCTTCTTGACGAAGAGGACGGGGCAAGCCCACGGAGATGAACTAGGTCGGATGAAACCCTTTTTCAAGGACTCATCGAGTTGTTTCTTAAGCTCGGCTAGTTCTAGTGGTGCCATCTTATAGGGTCTTCTAGCAATCGGGACGGTTCCTGGAATAAGGTCTATTACGAACTCAACATCCCTGTCAGGTGGAACACCTGGCAATTCCTCTGGGAAGACATCCGGGAAGTCACGGACTACCGGGACGTCCTCAAGGTCTGGCAAAGGGCTGGCGTTAAGAGAATATAACTGTCGCTTGGCTATTCGGGTCAAGACATTGACTATCTTCCCCGAAGGATGAGTGAGTTGAACAGTCCTAGAGAAGCAATCAATTTTGGCATGATGAGCTGACATCCAGTCCATACCCAAAATGATATTAATATCTGAAGATTTGAGAGCTATCAAAGATGCAAGGAAAACAAGTCTGTCGACTTGGATTTTATTTCCATAACTTACCCTGGAGGTATGCCATCTAGAACCGGGAGTAGAAATTTCCATAGTGGATGGCATGTCACAGAATGTGGTGTTATGCAGACGAGCATAGTTCTCGGATATAAATGAATGAGATGCTCCTGTATCGAAAAGAACAGATGCCGGGTGGCAATTAACAAGGAGCGTACCGAGAACGACGTTGGGATCTTCTTGAGCTTCTTCGGCAGAGATACAGTTGACATGGCCACGTGCAGCGGTGGCCGGCTTGGCGTGGAACACTTTACCTGTCGGCTTGCCACGGCCAACAGCTTTAGCAGATTGGTTGGGGTTGGTTTGGGGACACTCGCGCATATAGTGGCCAGATTCCCCACACTTAAAGCAAGTCACGGAACTGGTACGTGGAGGAGCACTGTTGGTTGGACCACCATAGGGCTTGGCTGGTGCAGACTGTTGAATGGGGCGAGGCGCCTGGAAGGATGGCCTCGGTGTGAACCTGGGTGGCAGGGCAGTGTTGGGCACCCACACGCGGCGCTTCTGAGGGCCAGCACCGGATGAGGAACCCATGTCACGGCCATGCTTGCGTGTTGCGTCATAATCAGACTGACCAGTCTCAGCACTGATGGCCTTGTTAACAAGCTTCTGAAAAGATGTGCACTCATGCAGACGGAGGTCGCGGCGAAGCTCAGGACTAAGTCCCTTACGGAACCTTGCTTGCTTCTTGGCGTCAGTAGAAACTTCCTCAGTGGCATATCGTGCGAGGTTACCGAACTCCCTGCTGTAAGCATCCACAGAGAGTCGGCCCTGATTGAAACTGCAAAATTTCTCACGTTTACGGTCCATGAGACCCTCCGGAATGTGATGTTCACGGAAAGCCTCGCTGAATTCAGCCCAAGTAGTGACATGGCCCGCTGGGCGCATAGCTCCATAATTCTCCCACCATAGACTGGCGGGGCCTTCAAGATGATATGCAGCAAAGGTGACCTTGTCAGCCTCAGCTACTAGCGCGGAACGCAGTTTGTGAGAAATACTGCGAAGCCAGTCATCAGCGTCGAGAGGCTCGACGGAGTGGTGGAACGTGGGTGGATGTAACTTGATGAAATCACTGAGTGACACCAAGTTATTTCTCTGATGGTGTGCTGTGTTCTGTTCAATACGCTCCAACAAACGGTTGGTCTCCCGCTTGTTTCTCTCGGCTTCCAGCATAACCTCGG